>NW_010289379.1:67261-77547 GCF_000700745.2 Antrostomus carolinensis
TTTCACCATTGTCACTATACAGGAAGAGAAATCAAAACAGAGGGAGATGAAATTACTTCTTCAGCCTGATTTGTGTGTGTACAGTTCCTATTTTAGAAAGAACAAAAATATTTCAAAATAAAACAATGCAAACAAACTGCAGAACAATTACCCTATATCTCTTTTAAAAATAACGAAATGCAAGAGGAAGTGTAGTGCTTCAGCCTCAGAGCTTCCTTGACAGCTGGACATTCTTAGAACCTCCTCGAGGGAAGTACAACTGATGCACGTGTTTGCCTCACCCGAGCTGAGTGCTGAGAATCCCCAGATTGCTTCTCTGTTTTGCTCCAGATTTTCTAAGTAACTTTCAGGACTTATTTTTGTCCAGCTCCTCAAACATGGTTTGACATTAAAGGTCTTTGCACCAAAATACTCAGGGATGTGAGTTTTCACACCCCTGAACCTCAGCTCACTTTAGGTGTAATGGACATAGCTACACCGCTGTAACTCACAGGCATGTCATGAGTTCAAATATGTTAAAATACAGTTCTTTAGCTTAGATTTGAGACCTACAAGGAATCTCAAATTTATAAGACATTTGCAGAAGTGAAGGCACAAATTGCCACGGTTTACCAACCATGGTTGGTTATCTGGGGGGGTCTTTCATTAGCAAAAATCTAACAACATAGGGTTGCTTTGATGTGACTAAGCCCCTTAGGAGAAAATTAAGAATATTTATCTGGATTATCCAAATTACTTGGAACAGCAAAACTGAACTATAACTTATTAAAGTTTGATGAACAAGCTTTCTTGCAAGATGTCCAATGCTCCCAGGAAGAGGAAGCAAACAGACATTTCCTGTTGTGGTGGTTCTTGCAAAGCAAAGCAAATGCTATAGCAAATATGGATAGCTTGCGTAGCAAAATATGTTGTATAGAAAATGGACTCAACTCTGCAGCAAAACTCTTAGATTTTCTGAAAGGTCTCTTTAGATGAGAAAAGATAGGGCTTGAGTGAGTTAAAATTACACTGAAGAATGCAATCAGTGCAATGTTATTCATTTTGATATCAAACGAGATTTATTTGACAGTAACACCATATGCTCAGTGGTGCTGTCCACAAGATGACAATTCCATTTTGCAACAACTGTTGAAGTTCAAAAATTGTTTTCATTCAGCTTTGGAATAAAAACAAAAAGACCTTTCAGTTTTTTACGAAATTGAATTGGACTGAAATGGCTGATTTCAGATAAAAAACTCAGCCTTTTCTTTTGTGAGGCCTTTTTGCCTCTAATGGGTTCCTTGCTCACCCAACAAGCAGGGCTTTGGGAGAAGGGAGGAAGACTGGGGCATGGGTACCTGTAGCTTTTCAGAGGCCCAGATATGATTCAATAGCACTGTTTGATGAAGTGTTAAGCTGCTGAAAACATTTCCATCAGCACTACTGCTCAGTTCTTGATACTACTAAGAATTTTTGTATTGATAAGGCATGATTGTAGGATGCAAGCTTTGTCAAGGATGAAGCTGCAGCCTTTTTCTGATGGGGAAAAGAGAAGCTGAAGATTTTGGCAACAGGAGAGCTTTGGAAGCAGTTGAAGTGAACATGGCAAAGGTTGGGTGCTATTGCTATAATGTCCAGCACTGTATGCCTCACAATGTCAGTGCTCAAAAACATGAGGAGAGTTTTAAAATTCAGTGGATTAGAAGGATGCAGTCTTTTACTCTCTCCTCTCTCCAACAATGAGACATTTCTTTCATGTTGATTGTAGGCTAAGAAATGTAGGCACAAAACCACACAAATACCAAAAAAATACACAAATACCATTAAAAAAAAAAGTGGAAAAATGTTTTCTTTCTCATAGAAGTTTGAAAACCTGAGTTTTCATCCAAAATACCTCCAAACTTGAAAATTTCGAAGGGGGGACGGGATGAGGAAAACTTCAATTAGGAAATGCTGCTATGACACCTTGTGGGGATAAGTTGCCTCAGGTATCCCTTTGTGTGAAAGGCTGTTTGAGCACATTCCCAGCTGACCAACATCTCCTGTAGTGCACTCCTCCGAACCTGCATGTGTTTCCTCTCTTGAAGGGAGGACGTCACGGTGCATTGCAGGGGACCTCCCTGAAGGTGGTGTTTAGGTGTCGATTCTAAATCCATGAGAAGAATGAGGCAGCCAAATTATTATTCCTGTAAGGTACCACGGTAGCATTGCTGAATTGAATTGATGCTGGTTTTCGCCAAAACCTTTTGGTTTTGAGGATTTTCAGCTCTTCAATTAAAAGTTAAAAAATTTGGCAGAGAATACATATTGTGACAAAAAAAATTGTGATCATACCATCTTCTATTGAAAAAAATGTTTGACAGGATTGTTTGGGTTTTTTTAATCAGCTCTAACAAAAGAGCTATAAACACATCCCTAGAGTACTGCAATTTATTAGACTTCAGTATCAAGGGAGCCTGTGAAGTGTAGAAGTTACATGTCACCAATGAGACTGCATCTCTTTGGGCTCTCAGTGCTGTACTTTGTCTGCAGGATCTTCCCTGTCTCTGTGCTGCACTGATGTTGCACGTAGTCAGACACAGAGAGCCCTGTTATCCAGTGTACACACATGCACATGCGCTGACAAGTTTATAACCAGACCAGTTTGACACTTGGCTCTAGCTGTCTCAAAATCAGGCACATATGGTTAATAGGAGGCAGCACCAGTGGAAGAGCTGTATTTACTTTGAACTGGCAGGTGACAGGAGCAGAAATATTTGGCAAGAAGGACCTTTCTGGCGGTCTTGTGTGCGTGTGTGTGTGTGTGTGTGCGTGTGTGTTGCTACCGTTTTGAATTTCTCAGCAAAGCACGTAGACAGAGGAAGATGGCTGCACAGCCACCACACTGTGCTCCTTCCTGACACAGAGCGGGGATGATGCTTGGCCCAAGGGCATTCAACAGAGTACACTCTTACCAGTACCCAGGGCAGTCCAGCCCTTGCAGATGTGGAAAAGGTGTGAAAACTCAGTTTGGCTGGTGGAGAATGTGTGTGCGTGTGTCCTCGCACTGCCTAATAAATATGTTCATCCAATTAAGAGGAACAATGATTCATTAACAAAACAGGTACTAAAAAAATACTCATTTAAGACAATCACTGTTACTTCCTCAGCTTTTCACTTCATTGCTGCTTATGTGGGTAAAAACAACAAACTAAATGGAGACCTTATGGGCACCAGGGACCAATTAATGCCACGTGACTTCCTCCCAGGCTTCCATGAAAATAACTGTATTATAATGGTCTGTGATATTAATATCGGCTTTGGGAAAGTTAGGCAGCAGCTCCATAGGGAAGGATGTAGCATGAGCAAGCACTCTGGAATGTGCAGTATTTGACAGAAGAGAAGTGGTGTCTCTCTGTAAGTTGCATCTCTTCTTGCTATTGAAACAGAAAATTCAGCTGGGAAAATACAGATGCCTGGGGGAATCTGAGAAGTTTTTTTTCTAGGGGGATACCTTTTCAGTATCCCAATGAATAAATTTCAAAGCCTCTCTGCTTTCATAACAAGTAACAATCTACAGGCTAGGTTTAAGGATTAAATTCTGAGGTGGGTTTGGGATCCTAAATTAATTCAGCCTCAGAGTCCACTTTTCAGGTTTTACTTCCTCACAGTTTAAATAATTTTGAGGATTTGCTTTTAATCTCATGGCTATGTGGCACCACACCAGATTTTTGCTGCAGAGTATGTGGCTCAGGGCTGTGAAGTTGCAGAACCTTGGCAGATATGACTGCTGCCTGAAGTCCCCATAGCTGATAAAGCTGTATGGGGATTGCTTTACAAGAATAACCTATTTTGCTTCTTAGCCTGGCCTGGCTGGTTTGAAACACGGTTCTGCCATTTCAAATTGCATCTGCACTGAGATATGCAAGAGATGGAATTTATTGCTCTCCTTACACTGGTGATGTATAGATAATACAGAAAAGCCCTAGGAAGGACCTATGGGTGCCAAGGGAGCCACTCTGAGGTAAAAGCAGTAATTTCCCCATCCCGGTCTGTCCCTCCCATATTTAGACCCTGGCATATTTTCTAGGCACCATGCCTGTGTGGTTGTACTGCAGTGACACCATGGGACATAACTTTCTCATGATGGACTTTTCTTGGAGTGGAGAGACAGGGGGATTGGAACTAGATGATCTTTAAAGTCCCTTCCAACCCAAACTATTCTATGACTCTATGATTCTATATAGACCCCACCACTCCTGCCCCAAAGGCTGGGCAGTTAAAAGGCAAAACATTAGGGAACACCCACCAGCAAAGTAGGGAAGCACCACGTAGCAGAGAGATCGGTGGTCTGGCAGGGAAAGCAGCAGCCACAGCAGCCTGGGTGATTGCAGCCGTCCAGCCCACATCTCTCCTTGCTGAGCCACGTACCTGAGTGTAAAGGACATATAAAATGGTTTGATGCCAAGGCACCACGTGGAAAGAGTACAAAGAAAGCAAGCAGGAGGAGGGCATGGTTTAATGTCTTTCACAATGACTTTGGTCTCAATTTCTGCATCCCCACTGCAGGAATATTAAGTCCAAAGATGTGTGTTAGTAAGCAAGAGCAGACAGGGTGACAGCAGTCTAATAACTAAGCACAAAGCCGGTTAACTGCAAAAGTGGATCTAAATAGCGTCACATTTGGAGGAGTGATATGGGTTAGAGGTTCAGTTCAGCTCAGCATTGGAAAGTTCAGATACTGGTTAAACTTCGGATAAACTTTTGACCTCCTTTTCTTGTAGAAATCAGACTAGAATCACACAAACACAGTCTCTCATGGGCTTTCCAATACTGCTCGTCTTTGACTGAGCCAGTAACAGAAGAACACATTTCCTCATGATACTCCTGTATTGATGCTTTCAAACTCACCCAGTTTTTCTTTTCTTTTCCAAACCTGAAAAGTTTTTCATTCTATTCCATATAAGGTTTGGATGACAGCTAAGGGCAGGTCTGGCTCTATCCTGACTGATTTTTGCATCTCTGGGGATAACTGTCATCTTTGCTGGCCTTTTTCCCATCCAGTGTTAAATATTTTCATTAATGACTGGAGAATTAGCCAGTCCAAAGACACAGAGGTTGTATTTTCCAAACATTAACTTTTGCTTTCCTCTCAACCAGAAATGCATGACCCTAATGGCCCTCACCCAGGGCAGCTCTGTACTAGCTGACACTCTATTTTTTTGTTCTCTTTCCATGATCTTCTTAATTCAGTGACTGCCAGCCAGCTTTGCTTGCTCTTTATGCCTCCTGCTCCTTTCTCTGTGCCCAAGTCCTCTCTCCTCATGACTCACAAACAGCAGCTCCTATGAGTTATACGTGCTTTTTTCTGCCCCATTGCTAGCTAAAAAGGGGAAGAGGGAAATATCTTCTGAAAATATCAGCACTTTCTTCAAGCCCACTCAGGTCATCTGTTTGCTGATTCCTATCCTGTAGCCTGTGACCTCAGCAGTGCAGGAGTTTTAGTTCTGTTTTCTTCATTGGGCTGATTACATTGTCAGCACTTAAAATAAATAGGAATTAATAACAGTAAAATTAATCAACACTTGTGAGCACAACCACCCTTAGGATTGATGGAATCAACTGGTAGGTGATAATTAGAACCAGCCAGAAGCTTTTTCTCAAAACTTAAATGTAAATTTCCTCCATGTTAGAAACCACATATTAAAAAATCCTCCCACAACATGCAACTTTCAGTGTTCTTTTTTACATCCTCACAGTTTGGCAGGTCCTGTATTGGCCACAAAAACAAACAAGAGTATCCAACACCCACCAAATATTGCTTTTGCATATTTCTGGCTCATCCAAACTTAGAAAGCACCAGAAATACAACTGACCTGAACTTCGGAAATTCTCAAGCCTGTTTTTCAGGCCCAAGAGGTGGAGGAAACATATCCAAGCTCCTGGATTCTTTTTCCAGATGGATGTTTGTGTGGTTTCTCTGCCAGTGAGTGGATCTGCATGCAGACATGAGTATCCTTTGTGCTGCTCTGCCCACCTGGGTGGGGAATTCAGGGTCAGTGCTCAGCTGGGATAACCAAGCCCAGCACTAGGCTGTGCACCCATCCCTGCAGTCAGAGGCCAAATTCATCTGTGTTGCAGCAGTATTCAAGTTATTTAATGACTTCCATTGCATCCAAGCTGTGTTTCCCTTCAGAATAACCCAAGTTGTTCAACTGCACAAAGGACGAGATTTATCTGAGTGTATTCCCTCAATGGAGGTCAGTCATAATGACCAGAAGGGGCTTTCATTTTGTGTTTCCTAGTAATTTTCTTTCCCTTCTTCTTCCTCTCTTTAGATTACAAAGGGCAAGGCTCTGTGCTGCTGCTATTGACTGGGGCAAGGAGCATGTTCAAGCCCTGCAGGCAGGAGAAAGATGTGAGCACCCCAGCTCAGGAAACAAGTGTAGCAACTTTGCAGTTGTGCAGGGAACAACATCTTCAGAATGACTTGGTGTTGTGGCTTTGATGATTTCTTCAGACACTGTAAGTAGACTGACAAATTGACTTTCAAGTGAAAGGTCATTGAAAAGAATTGCGGATAAAAGCATCTGGATTTACAATTAAAAAGCTACAGAAGTTCAGTTTACAACTCTACTGGGTTCTGTGCGTAGGAGTTTCTATCATATAATTTGGCAGCTTCTTCTGCCTTCTGATTGCGGTTGTAGAAAATAAAAATTCCTTGTGGTTTCTTTATTTTTTTTCTTTTTAAACACAGTGGAGAGTTGTGGTGTTTTGGCAAGTCTGATACAAAGAAATATTGTACTGGCATTGTTTCATATTGTAAGTGACCTCAGGCCTGAACTATACAAGGGAAAAAAATAGGTCTCTGTTGAATAGAGCACACATGTGCTTGAATCAGATTATAGAGAGAGTGTGAAAAGCAGAGCACACACGATACGTATAATACTGATGTCGTAGGCTTAAATGCAGTGCCTGATTCTCATCTCATCCCACTGGTGCAAATCAGGAGAAGTCTTGTGGCTTTAAGGCTCTCCCTGCTCTGGTGTGTAAGTTCCTTCTGGTATTCCTCTCCCTAAGCCCACAACCCACGCAAAAGGGCATTTGCAAGGCAATTAGGTGGCTGAGATTACCTAACACATCCAAATGCACACAACACATGACTCCTCTGGGTGGTTGCCTTTCAGAGTGTTTGTGAGAAGATGCTTATGGATCACATTTCTTTTTTCGTTCTCACTCCTTTCAGGAACCAGGATGGGAACTTTAATCCTGGAAGTCCTTACCCATAAAGGCAAACATTGCATGCAGAAAGGCTCCCTCTCTTTGTACCTCCCTGGCACTCCCTCCTCCCTTCCCCTCCTTTGTGGGACATAAAACTAAACTAAACAGAGATTTGTCCCTATCAATATTGACTTGACTGATTTCCCTTTTCCTGACTTCTCTAATCCTGTGGTAGCTTTTCTGTGACATTTATTTCCGGTAGCAGATTCATATGAATGTTCACTCTAGAAACAGAACATTTCCAAACATCTATTAGAAAGCAAAACAGTGTGGTCAAAGAAAATAATAGGGAATGTTTTTTCTCCACAGTTTAATTTCAGCAGCTTCTGTGTTTTCTTTCTACTTGAGAAAGTAATTTTTCTCCAGTACTTCTTTCATAAGAAAACAGACTAAATAGACCTATTATGTACAACACTGCACTAAGCCTCCTTGCATTGTCATCTTTGTAGGAATTACTCACCCAATATGACCCAGAGATAAGGTGCCATCCACAGCTACCTGAAAGCCCAGATTGTGGTCATTAGCAAAAGACCTTCAGGCTGGTACCTATGGTGGAGCTGAGACAACTGCACTGCTTTCTTTCTCTCCATCAAAAGATTGCTTTGTCCTTAAGGAAGAAGACAGGGAGCTGCCCTGGTTTTGCTTCCTGCTGCTTCTCCTTCTATTTGTGTGACAGGAATAAGTTGCCAAAGGAAGATGGAGTGAGGGGAATAGCATTCTCAAAGTACCTCTACTGATGGCAGAGGAAATCTGGGCAAGGTGCTCTACAACCACTAGAGTTAGGGTGGAAGGAGCTTGCATACTTGCCCTCTGAAAAATGAGTGCAATGACCCTCCTCTCTCTTGTTCTCTCTCCTTTTGATGCATCCACATTGCACAATGTGTGTTACATCTGTACTATATCCAGACTAAGTGAGAGGGAAGAACTGATGCCAAATTTTGAAATGTCAGCATAGAACTAAGCATGATATTTTTTATTTTATTTTAAACACTACATCCCCATTTTGTTAGTGAAAAGTGTAAATACGTACAGAAGTGGAACACTCCCTATTTCTAGGAGCTGAGGCTCCAGCATGCAGGACCTACACTGATAAAGGCAGCAGGGAGAGCGCTGAAATAGGAACTCTACATGGGCCTGGCTCCTGTGTAAAGGAGATGCCACGGGGTTGACTGTACTTGGGCTGAAAGCTGCACGTGGCTGCTGCTGCCTACTTTTACAGTAGACACCATGTTGCACTTACAGCCAGTGCGAAGGGGGACTTTGGCTGGTTGCATACTGGCATGGTGGGGGAATGCTCTCTGCTCCCCTGTGAAAGAGATCCACATGGGGGGGACAAAGTTTCCACCATGTGCCCAGTGGATGATGGAGAATACAGCCCTCAGAGAGAATCCGGTGGTTATTGAGGGCCAATGGCTTTGCTCCACATCTTTCTCTCTGCCAACTTATTGTACAGAAACACTGGGATGAGCCTAGCTTTCTAAGGAAGATAATAGCTAAATATTATCTTTCTTTTCCAAAACAGCTTTGCTGGGAAACAGATGCTGTCAAACATAACATGTATAAGCCCTCTTGCAATTCTTACCAACTGCAAATTGATGTGTCCTTTGACAGGATGCAAACGAACTCCAGCACCTAGTGCTGGGGTTGATTCTTCTAGACATGAAGTTGCAAAGGTCCCAGCTACTCCACAGAGTGGTGAGAGCATTAAGGCTGTGTGCTGGTCTGTGGGGCTGACTTAGAACAGCTGTCGATGAGATGCTGCTATTTTTTCTCCATGCTACAGCTCTGTAGATTTAAATTTAAATTATCGTTGCTATACAGTGATATGGTATGAGGCCGTAGCCATACTTTCATCAAAGACCTCAAATATAAATAAAAGTGGCAGTGACTTCAGCAAAAAGAGTTCTGTGGGTTTGGGAATTGCCTCTGGAGATGGAGGTGGCCCCTGGCAGTTTGCAACAGGATTTGGTTGCTGTGGACCTGCGTTGCAAACAGGGCTTGAGCAGGAGAGGAATACGTGGTAGCCCAGGGGCCAAGGGCTTGTCTCCTCTCCCAGCTGGTCCATCTTTCCTGCTGTATTCACCCTGAATTTCCCACCCCAGCCTAGGAGTGGAGAGTCCCAGGAAACACATATGCCACATGCAGTATGAGTGCCACTGAATGAGCTGGGGAAAGCAGGAGAAATTTGTTTCACTGACTTGCAAATTTAACACTTTTTCCACACAGAAATAAATTGGAGTATCACTGAAGTGGACAATTGCTGAGCTTTCTATTTTTGTTTGATTTCTCCCCCTCCCCCTCTACTAGTTTTCCTTCAACTCTGCTTTCCAATGTCACTGAGTTATTATTATCCAGATCCAAATCTTACAGTTCCACTGAATGAGAACGTGTATTAAAACACCAGATTTACCAGAAAACATCTGCAACTTGCAAGCCTATTGTATTACTATTATATGAGTAAGCCATTGTAAATTCTTTTAAGTCTGTAACTTATTTCACGTTAACACACTGTGTGTTTTACAACGCCCTTTCAAAGTTTATGGCCTTTTTTCTTTAGCCGCTTGTTCCAATTGCATCTTATATTTCATCAAATATGGTAAAGAAACCATGAGAATAAATTGATGCTCCATATGAACCCCCCTATAAATGGATGTTGCCAAATTGCTGTAAAATGGTTTTCCTTTTTAGCCTTCCAGAATTGTTAGTAGGTTTCTGAGGCCAAATTCTACAGGGAAATGTTATGACCATTTAAGGCCTCCAAACTTTATGCTTCAGTACAAAAGGCCTAAGGGCGAGGATTTAAAATGGATGAAGTGGAGAAATTTGCACTTCCTTATGAAAACATGGAGCATTTCCTTCCGCGTGTCAGAAATGAAAACAGAAAATACAAACTAATTTGTCAGGAAATTTTCCTTCTATAATTCCCTCTTCAGCCCTTCCCCTCCTGCCTTTCCCTGCTCCCACTGCAGCCCCACAAGCCTTATTTTCTTCTCCTTGTTGTCAGCTTTATGGCCATGGGTCCCAGCTCCAGGAACTGTGATGGACGA
>NW_010289379.1:77577-81154 GCF_000700745.2 Antrostomus carolinensis
CTCTGCTGTAATGTCTCCTCATGTTCACAGCTTGCTCCTGCCACCCTCTTCCCTGCTCACCTCCCCACCCGGGCCCATGCCTGCAGACAATCCTTCAGGAGATAAGTACCGTTCAGGGACACCAGTGCAGCCGCCAGTGACGGTTCATCATTTGGCTCTAATTGGACGCTGGTGTAAAATGAAAAAAAAACCTTGTCATATTTATGAGTTACTGTGAGTTAATAATACGCTGGGATCCATTAGTTAAAGCACATTTGCTCTAAACATGTGGCTTCAGCTTTTTGTTTTTCATTCAAAAAACTTTTTTTCAGATGAAATGCTGTTGGCGTTTTTCTCCCAGGCACTCAGTGAGCCTCAGGGAGTTATAACATCAATTATTTTTCTCCTCATATGTGGAACAAAAAGAGAAAAAAAGGAGCATCCTAGCCAGAGAAGTTGGAGTTATTATCCAAAATAATAATAAAAGAATATCAAAACATCCAGAAATCAAAAGCTGCAGCCAGCTGAACAAATGCAGTAAAAACTGAAAACACAAAAAGTCTGCAAAAGATTCTCTTGCAAATAAGATGGGTTCTGCTCTCTGTATTTTTAGTAATCTCCTGTCCAGAGCCAATTCTTTTGCTGTTAAAGTCTATCTACTTGAGTCAATTTTCTTTGACTCTATTTTGAATGATAAATTCATAAGTGCCTTGCAGGTGGATTTGCCTGAATTTAGGAACTCCAGAAAGGACTAAAACAACAAGCAAAAACAGAGCATGAACAGAAACTTGTTTTCATACTCTTGCTTCTGAAATGGTGCTGCATTTGCGTGCAATAAAAATCAAGATGTTCATCTTTCTTCCTCTCCCCCTCTGCAATATTTTTTCAGTGCTGAAGATGTCAAGAGCAGAATTTACCCTTCCCTTGATGCCATCTTTTTTTCCCCTTCTGTTTCATCACAGCTGCATGGATTCCAGCCAACTCAAACTGTACCTTCGCACTTCACCGCTTAGGACTTTGCTGCATGTTCAATTTGACAAGACTTTAATGTAGATAACTGATCAGGCAGACTAACACTTCAAACTGATAACTGCATTTACAAGGACACCAGCACTTCACACCTCACTATATAATCCTTACATAAGCTGATTTCTCTAAAATCAGGAGGAGGCAGAAGAGCAAACTTCATGAAGCCCCACTCACCCTCATTACCTGTGGCTTAATTTTCAGTGCCTTGCTTAGAGGAACAGAGCAAGCTCCACCTTCTCTTTGATTCAGGGTGTATTTTGCCCACCATTCCTAGGAAACACTTATGAAACATTTTACATATTGTTGCTTCTTTGTTGGTAATAAGCTTTCTTTTATTTTATAAGTTTGAGTTATGCAAAAAGCTCCTCCACTGCTGACTCAGCCTCCAAAGCTGCACTTTATATATGTCAAACAACATATATAAATTTATAAGGTGAACAATGGTTGCATTTAAGTACTGATTTAGTAATCATGAACTTTGCTGGCAGTATCCTTTGGAAACTAAATCCATAAATTTTATTAGTATTAAATGTTTCTAATGGGAGTTGACAAATACTTGAACCGAGTTGCTTTTTCTCTGCACTTGGCAAAATGAAAGAGACAAAAATTCCTATTACACAATGAGAAATGCATTAATACCAAAACCCATTCATCTCAATTTTGTACAAATATAATTTAAGACCTTTTACAGCCATTGGTGAAATTACAATGTGCTGTGGGGAAGTTGCAAAAATTTTATGAGAGTAATAAAATTGTCATTGTAATACCATTATAGGGTGCAGGGACAATATAGATATTTGAATTACCTATTGTCCTCATGCCAGGTTGAAAAAGCTACATGCAGGAATTATAGCATGTAGTGGAGACGATTGTTGAAACAAACCAGAGAAATTAAATCCAGGTTCACTTTAGCTGGCCTAAGACAAATCCTCATTAGAAACCTAGACTCAGAATACCCTTCCCGCTTCTGTCAACAACAATGAAATTTAAACAGATGAACAGTTTTATATTTGTGTCAATGGTAGCACAGAGACCAACTAATTAAGCAGAGATTATGCGTAATAAAATAGTGGTGCATAAAAAAAAGGATGTTTTTTAGCTTCTGTGACATATTTCCTGGGGTTTTCACTCACACCTGACAGAAGGTAATCACAGTGGTCCCACTTGTTCATAGCCAAAAAGACTTCTCAGGTAGCTCATGGCAGATCCATGAAACCTTACCTGGGATTAAAATGGTGTTAACTTTTCTGAGGTGAAAATTCCTTTCACTAAAGAACAGTGTTGTTGGGCTATATCCAGGGAAAAGAAAAGCAATTTCTTTCCCCCCCCCTGTCCAAGAAGCGAACAAAAGGGGGGAAAAAAAAAAAAAAAAGGGAAAACAAGAAAGGCAATTGCAGCCTTGTACGTTAGCAGATTTCACTGGCTGTGTTCTAGAGAGTAATAAAAGAATTGAAATAGTTCAAGCATCTGCCCTTGGCTGAGGGACTTGTAATTATACACTACAGACTGACTCCACTCCCTTGGAACAACTGTCTTTGATTCCTATCTCTTCTTTTATTACAGCTGAAATGCAAACCTCCTGATGAAACCATTACATTTCCATGTGAAATTCACAACTATAAGGGGAAACCTCTGCAAAGTTGCCAGACTTTTGAAGGGGGGCAGAAACATACGGGCAAAGGATGTAAAGTTCCTTTCCAAGTTTCAAAGGTCCAACCACTTGGGGCAGCCTGCTGTGGAGTTTGGGGTTTATTCTCCTCCTTTTAGTAAACACTTTGGAATAGGAGTAAGAAAGTTAATTTTATTTCCTGTTTATTAAGAGTTACCATATTGTGAACTCCTGCGGTTCAAAAAACTTCTTAAAATCATTGACTGTTTAGTCATCACTGTGATTATGAGAACTGTGGCAAAATCTCCCAGTAGACATTTCTGGACACCCAGAGACTCAGTGAGACCTACTATGATTTTAATACACCTTAAGGTTTTTGTCTTCAGACAACACCCTCCCACAGATGGGAAAGACTCATAAACCTTGCTAGAACCCTCAAAGTGACAACTGGAGCTTGCTCTGTCTGCCCAAGTCTTCACCAGAAGGGGTGTGCAGGGAGAAATAAGAGGTAGAGATACCAGACAATGCTTAGCTCCTCTTTCTAAGCAAAAATCCACATTCCTGCATCTGCTTTGAAATCCCCAGCAGGGCGCATAGCAAGCAAGAGTCCTGGAAAGCAGGTCCTGGTCAATAAGTGTGTCATTTTGGGTTCTTCTGGCAGGAGGACCTGCAGGACTTCACTAGTGGCCTGTGAAAATGCAGGCTGAGATAGTGTCGATGCTTCTCCTGTGCCCCAGCTGGAGGTGGCAGTGCCGGGACCAGTGCTCATGGGGGAAAGCCACTGCTTTTCTGGCCACAGATAAAACATCTAAGGGAGTCCCCCTGCCCCATACATACACACTTGATGCTTTATTGAAAGCAAATTAGGAGCACACCTTTCTTTGCTCAGATGGCCTGAGCCTGCCCCTTCAGCCAGGGAAACTGTTCAGCAGCCTCGGCTCCTGTCACGCTTATTCCCAT
>NW_010289379.1:81186-95744 GCF_000700745.2 Antrostomus carolinensis
CCTACACTGCAACCTTTTATTTTCTGTTCTTTTTACTCTAGCTAATATGTCTTCTTGGTAACCACAGTATAATAAATTTCATAGAGCATGACCGGCATACTTATTTCATATTATTCATTTGCAGTCATTTATTTTTTCCAGCTCCTCTTCCCTTCCTGGTCCCCTCTCCCCAGCACTCACTCTGTGGAATGATAATAATACACACACAGAGCGTTGGCTGGCTGAGAAGGACTTAAAAACAACAAGTAAGAGGATCTTTCTGTGCTCACACCTGTTTTAAGATTTGTTATCCTTAAAAAGGAAAGCTGTAGGGATTCACTCTCTTTCTTCCTTGTAGACCCCAGTGGAATATACCATTAAACCACAGGGAGGAGAGAAAGCCTTCAGTGTACTTAAATATATTTATGTCAAATCCATCTCATTCTTCCTGCCTTCTTTCCTCAATCTAGCCACCGTTCCCAAGGGCTGGAGAACATTACAACCCATTCACTTTATATGAATGGGCACAGACAGACTTTTTCACCATTTCGATATGTCTACATTTGCAGGCATATCCTGTAGGCCAACTGAAACAGCCTTAATTTCAATTTACTGTCTCCCTGAGGAACATGCCATTCTCCTGAAAGTGGAAAAAACCCTCAATGGCCATTCCCTGCCCCCCTTCCCTCCACCTCAAGTCAAGATCTGAACTGGAGGGAAAATTTCTTCCAAGATTAATGGACTGCAGTTTTGATGCTTATAACAGGGCACATGATCTTTATTAAACTAGTAATGAACCACTTTCACCAAAGTACTGTATTTCGAAAGTGCTCGGCATTACCGTACACAACTCATCTAAATCCTTTTTCAAGTCCCTGTAGAACAGTGTTATATTAAGAAAAAGAAACTGTTCCTCAGTGGTCATTTAACTCTGCCTTGTTTTTCACCAGTCTTATCAGTAATGACAAAAACAACACTAAAAAAAGGCAGCCAAAATTTTGGCTTACTAACTTTGTATGCATGCTACAATCAACTCAGTAAAGCATAAAGGTGAGATGCTCTCATTTTCCTAAGACAAATACTAGAGCTTAGTTGTTAATACAACAAACCATAAACAAAACAGATAACAAACAAAGATTCAATGAATAGTGGCGGTAGGGAAAAACACCAGTAGTGCTTGCCAGGCCTTTGTGGTCACAGCTCTGATTTAGAGCAGACCAGCATGAAGAAATCTGGACTTAGGAAAGGGATATGTGTTTCTTTGCAGGAAAACCAATGTGATACTGTCATTCAGGGTCTCCTGGTACCTAGTATTGCAGGATATCACTGAGCCTTTGGTAATTGTCTGGAAAAACTGCAAACATAGAAGTCAACATGTAGTACTGCTGTGGTGCATAGCCCTGCAAGGTTATAGTTAACCATTTATCATCTAATAGTCACGGTACAAACCCAGTTATATCTCCCAGTGCTGTAAATACCATGATATTCCAACAGGTTTCTTACAAAAGTATCAGACAGTGGAGCGTATGACCAAACAGTGATTCATCTTATTACACTGAAACAGTTTTAGCTTTGCTGATGTATTGCTGAATACTTAACGTTTTCTGTGCGGTCTCTTTTGGGAGGATGATAGTTCATAGATTGATGGGCCTGGTCTAAATCATACAAGTGGCCTGATGCTGTAAATTTGTTCACAGAAGTATCACATTTATGGCAGCTTTTTCTGGTGTGCTTGCATCTGACATGTCCAGTTATGAGCAGGTATAGGTGGGCAGAAGTGAGGGAATCTTCTGGTTGGAAGAAGTCAAGAGGATTTGGGCTGGGCCAGAGCTGCCATCTCAGCCTCCCACAGATCAGCAAATTACAATGACAATAGCCACCTCCATTTTGGACATGTAAGCTGTTCTTTTTTCTATAGTAGGGGAGCATTTTATGTATTTTAGCTACACTGCAATTAAAAATAGCAGCAAACAGAGAAGCGGTTAGAGTGAACACACAGAAGAATCAGCCTCAGTGGAGAAATGAGTTTTGCTTCCCACAGTTACAAACAGCCTCCACTTAGCAAATTGGATGTCTTTTCAGATTGCAAACGACTCCAGAAAAAACAAAGTCCCAACTGCAATTTGAAGGCCAAAGTTAAGTCTGCTGTATGTGGTCATGACTAAGTAAGGAAGACAGCAGAGTCCGATAGTATTTTCTCCTCCGAAAATGCCCATCTTTCGATCTGTTTTTTTGGGTTGTCCCATTACCATGTAATGGGTATGGTAAATCTTTTCAGGGAGTATCCAGGGAATTTTTCAGACATAGTCAGATTCAGGATATGGCACAAAGCCATCTCTAAACCAAATTAATAAATACTTTACAGCAAGTCATGAAAAGTCTTTGGAGCTATTATTCAAAAGGTTTGTTCTGGTCATTGCTTCTATGTTAGCATTACACCATAGTTCCCTTGCAATCACAGACTCTTGCATAAAAGAAACATTATGCTGAGACTAATGCTTTTCATACTTAGGAAAACTTTTTCTTAGGAGTAACAAGCAATGAGGAGAGTACCCCTCTTCCATTTCCCACTGACTGTACAAGTATTCTAGATCATCAGTTTTTAAAGGCAAATAGAGTTAAAGAAAGGCTAAAGCTTGACTGCAACCTGACAGAGGCAACTTGCAATGCTACATTTGCTCAGTTTGGGTTTGCAAACGGCTGGAGATGTTGGGGGTCTCCACCTGAACACTGCACAAGGAATGCCCACTCCATCTCATGACCTGGGTCAGAGCTGCCCTTTGCAGCCTTCTGCTGGTGGAGCAAGGCAGTGTTGGGCTCCTGCAGAGGTTTATACTGTACAGGTGAGTACGGCTATTTACACTGCACAGGCAGACTTTCTAATGGAGTGTGAAGCATTTGTTATTATTAATTGACCCAAGTGTTAATTGGCCTGATTCTTAACTGAGAAGCCTATTTTTCAAACACTCAGGACAAAACCTGTTAAACCTTAATTAGGATGCAAACAGGGAAGGTGCAGATGAGTCTGGAGTAATTACAGGGAAGTGGCTGACAGTGGAGTTCCTGTATTTTCAGCCAGAGCAGGTGATTTTGAAGCAGGACCTCCCAGCAGTGGCCAGCTGGGAAGCAGCACCTTTGCTCCCCAGAGGCTGCCCAGGATGGCCTTTTCCCCTAATGACATTTTTCTGAATTTTGCTGCACATGAAAAACTTTTAGCACTGAGCAGGCCAGTGAAGCTGTCAGCTTTCTTAACCAGGGGGTGGCCAACGGCAGGACCCAACCCCAGGGACACCACTGTGGGAAGGGATGCATTGGAGAAACCTATGGGCTGCTGTACCCACCTTCCTCATAAAATGCCTGCAGGATAAAAAAGGAGTGATAAGCAGTTGGACAACTTGCACACCTCTGCATCCATGAGTGGAATGCCTGTCTTGCCCCAAGGGATCCCCCTTTCCCATGCGTTGCAAGGAACTTGCATCGCTGTGCAACACAGTCTGCATGCTCAAGGATGGGAAGATTGGCAAGACAACGGCCCAGCTTTTGAGACAGGATTTCTGTGTAACTAGGAGTGAATCTCATCCTCTCCATGCTCTACTGCTTCATGCCAGTATGTGAAAATAGATCAAATACAGGGCTTGTAGGGAGAGGCTATGTCATTCATGAAGCAAACATATACCTTCAAAAACCAGGTAAGCTCTTTTGAGTGTTACATTGCAGCTTGTGGCATGGTAGAGGACTGGGGATAATGTGCACTCTAACATCCTAACCCAGCTCTTTTAGGCAGCTCTGTTATGAATTTGGATAGGTTTTTTCCATATTATCCCAATTTCACGTTCAGAAAAATGAAGCTGAGGGTAAGGGATGAACTAGCTGAAGTTCACCTGGCAAAGCATGGGATATAGAATATGTCTTGTATACTACCTGGTCTCTACAGCCAAGGCAAACATATTCACGTACATTTAAAGAGAAAGGATCCTGTGAACAGAGCTGGAGCTACAGACTTTTCTTAAACACACACTCAAAGAAGAAATCATTTTCGGAGAGGAAACTATGCACCTGGAAAACATACTTGGTTTTAATGGATATTAATGTCTTGTAAAAACAAAACAAAGCCTGAAACTTAATAATTTGCCTAAAAATAAAGACCATTTTGGTTTTAGTGTTAAATCAGAATTCAATTATCCAGCATATGTTTGATATTCTTGAGCTGAAGCGTTTTGAATCTGATGCACAGACAATAAATTAGGTAAGGCAACATGGTGCAGGGGATGGAGGGGGAGAGGAGACTGGGGGTAAAGGTGAGCCCACAAAGTGTGCTGTGCCAGAACATCACCAACACCGGCTCCCGAATGAAAGCTGAAAGACCTGGATATCGGAAGGCAGATGGAAAAAAAAATGGGAATGCAGTTCCATGTGTAGATACTGTTTCTTTTCATGGTTCTCACTGCCTGACCTCTTTTTCCCATCAGTTCCTCAGTGACAAGATCAAGGTGAATTACTCTGGATGGGTGAGTCTTGACAGAGCAAACACAGCTGCTGGCGGGGAGCGCTGCTTTGAGAAACAACATGGAGAAAGCAGAAAGCAAAGGCTTTCTTAAGCCAGCTCCTCTAAAGGTACTTCTCTTTTTCTCTCTCCAAGGCTTAGTTCCTGTCCCACTGCAGTCAATGATAATTTCCCTCTTGACTTCAGAAGGAAGATTGAGCTTCTGGAGGGTGATGGCTCCTGACCCGGTTTCTCCTCCTGTTATTATGTTAGGCACTAAGCCTGAACAGCTTCTCTTCTGCAGGCTTAAATGTATCTGACTTGTATTCCCTTCAGAACAATCTCCTCAGCCCTTATTTGTCCTCCCCATCAGATGGTTCAGACAAAGAAGCAGCTTGCATTATTCTGTGGCATTGCCGAGGTGAAAGGAGTATGCTCTACCCAAAGAGCAGATTTTGAGCAGGGGCCCAAACTCAATCTGTGGTGGAGATGGAAATCTCTTCTAGGAAACTGAGGCTGTGTTGCTTTACCTTTTATAAGACTAAAGCTGCAGTTCTGCTATACATGTAGCCAGCTGGAGTGTATTTTGGCTTTTTTCAGGTCTCCCATGTTTGTTCCAGCGGTTGACTTATATGCATATTTTGCTATGCACATAGTACATAGCTTGGCAAGCAAAAGATAGGAAGGGTAAATGATGGTATGTTTACCTTAGCTCATGGGGATGTCTTAGTGGTTTAACCTTCAAATGTGGTGTGCCTAACTTTTCTCTAACCACAGGTCCAAGTCCCAGCTGGGCTGACTCAGCCTTTATCTTCCTCAAGATAAATTCGGTCCCATTCACTTCACAGTGGGTGGGTGTTTTGAATGAAGCCTTAAAAACGAGAGTTTTGTCTGGTCTGGGTGGACTCTAATGATCCCTTAGCACTTTTCATGAGAAAAACATTGGTTGTGGGCCAGAATTCCTGTTCTTCACTGCAGCAGTGAGCTGGGAGTGCAAAGGAAAGGCTCTACGATGCTGATGTGCTTAAAGAGCAAAGACATTAACGCCATAGTGCTGAAGAAAACACAAGGATGCTCTAAGCCAAGCTTACTGAACCCCATGGGCATACTGGCAATGCCCTGAAAGAGCTGGAACTTAAGGTCTCTGGTTGGCTAGAAAGTCACTTCTAAAGTGGCATTAGGTAACAAGTGTTTTTCCCTTTCTAGGAGGTTTAACCCTACGGTGGAACAGGAAACAAAAGCATTCAAACCTTTGCTTAGGAAGCAGAAGACAAGAAGCAGCAGGTCAGTAGGCAAGGCACTTGCATAGGGATGTGAGAGTCTGACATGCCAGAGCACATATTGAGTGTATGGCAAATATAAGTATTCCACCCTGTTTCTAAGAAATCTTTCAAATGACACCTCTGTCAAAACCAGAATATTCCTGTGGAATTCTCCTTTAGGTAAATCATCATTCTTGGGGGGAAAAAAAAAAAAATCAAATTCCAATTAGCTCTACTTTTCTGAGACCGTAGCCACAGAAATGTTATCATTAACACAGCACCAGGTTCCTTCTATCAGCTATGAATATGGCAGTCCTTACCTGTATGCCACAGGCTCAGGCAAGCAGTTTAAGCAGAATAAAATTATTCTGTGCAGTTTTGTCAGAGCTCGAACGGTTTTTGAAGCTGGTTAAAAAGAAAACAGATTTTCAATTGCATTTTCCCTCAGTACATCCTTCAAGGCTTGAATGCCTCTGTTCTTCTAGGACTAGCAGCACCAGGATAGCACAAGAGAGACTAATGGCTTTGTATTTCTGGCCAAAGTGGAAGGAGTAGAAAGATCATAAAAGATGACCAGCTTGTCTGGGATCTCTATCCTTTGCAGGCACAGGTGGTTTGGTTTAGCATCTGAAATGTTGGATCCTGAAGCAAACCAAAAGCAACTTCCAACCCCCAGGGAGTAGCCCATAATTAGTACAAAGAATGGACAATGCTGGCAGGTCATATGGGCCTTACAGAGATATATTTCCAGAAGAAGGCATTTGTTACTGTAGTCAGTGCACTTTTGATAAGGCAAGCACATTTCAAGCATTTAGGCTTAAATAAACAGACTGATTAATGTGCAGTAGGTGGAACATAACTTTCCACTGTGCTGAATCTTTTGGTGTTTTCTATTCTAGCAGGCAGATCTGTGCAAAATGTTATAAAATAAAATACCATGAAAATGTTGGAGACGGTTTGGAACCATCATAATAAAAGCTTAAAATTAATAGTGTTGTGCAGTCAATGTCAGGGAATTTTCTCCTTGGCTTCTTCACTGACTGTGTGGCCTATTATATGGGTGACACAAGTAAGGTTTATTTCAGATCTCCTTGGTTTGGTGAGGGGATTGAAAAGTATTACTTGCAAGTGAAGTGATTTGAGAATGTGCACAAAAGCACTACAGAAGTGCTAACTAGTATTATCAACTGTGAATAAATATCCTTATTATCAGCAGACACTCTTCAACAGTCCTGTTGTAGCATGCATCCATAGCCAATAGTGATCTCATTTTCTACAGCAGCAGCCAAAGAAATAGCTTGGGTTGCTTAATATTAAAATGCATTAGGGGTTAGTAAGCAACTGTGTAACTTTGTTTTTTTTAACTTAAAAGGGATATGACTCAGTACATGGTTGAGTAAATCTATAAACACGCAGTATTACTAAGTTCCATTGTCCAAGTCCATTTTGTACTCTAAACAGCTTAGCAATATAACAATTTTAATTTAGAAAATATTTCTTCAGATAAAATTGAGAATGAAACTAATAAACTTTTTCTTAGGGTCTTTTTCAGGGTCCAACTGAGCCATTCACATGCTCACCTGCACCATGAGAACTGGCAGAAACTTTGTATAATTTTGCAGTGACTGTATTTATCCCACCCATATCTGGCGTAACAATTCTAAGACTGGCATATTCCAGACAGAATTGCAAATAGGATATATATGCATACATAAAAAAGCATGGGGCTTGGAAGCCTTGACTTAAATCAAAGGAACAGGGTGAGGAGGAAGAGGAGGTGCTGGCAGCAGTGTGTATCTCGGCTCAGTGATGAGAATCCCCTTTTGTGTTGTGCAAACTACATACCAGTCACAGCTGGCAGAGTATCTTTAGTTCAGGCAACTTGTGCTCCTTAACAGAAAGCCCTCTTCATGTTACGATGTTCTTGGAAACCCTGTGTATAGAGTAATATCAGTCCTCATTCCTTGGAGTCCTCAATGTTTCAGTAACAGCCTACAGCACTAGAAAAAAGAGTCTAAAATTTGTTAGCAGCTCTGCAGAGAAAAAAGACATTAATATAACCCCAGAACTCAGTCCTCCTCAAGCTTCAGAATATTTGAAATTAAAAGTCTAATGTAGTTTGGACCCTTCTCTTGTCCTGAGCTCTGCAGCAACATCTTGCTGTGCAAGGACTGTAAAAAGGAGCCTCCTGTTGGGTGATGCCTGTAACCTTAGTCAGCTGGCTCTTGAAGCAGTCATTAAGCAGATTAAAACTGAATTTAGGATGAATTTTTGAGAGCCCACAATCATCCAAAAAGGAGCTGAAGAGTGAGCACAGCACTTCTTTGGTGAATGCTGGTTCTCCTGCAGTAAGCTGCAGAATGTTTTAACTCCCATTTAAACTTTGAATTATAGGAAAATACCATGTTATTGGACTTTCTGTCCTCTCCGCCTGAAAAGCTAGGTTTTAAAACAAAGCACGTACAAGAAAAAAAAAAAGTATGTTATAAATGGAAAGGCTGCACTTGCACTTTGAGAAAATGAAAAAAATCAAGTGCGTTCAGGAGCCTTCAAGACAAATAGATACAATGTGAGATGTTTTCTTGGAAATAAGTGCCTACCTAGCAATGGCGGCTTCCAAGCCAACAGGAGGCTTTCTAAAATGGACACGTTTCCCTTGGAGCAATCCTATAATTTGTAATACACATTTTGCCTTCATCTTAGAATACGAGAGGCTGGAGTCTTGTTCTCATTTACTCTGTCAGGATCTTCAACTGATATATAAAAGCCAACAGAGGTGTGCTGGTTTACAGCAGTGAAGGCTCCAATCTATTAACAACAGTAAAGATAAGGTGAAAATCCAATCTAAATAGATGCTATGTAATTGAAGTAATGATCAAAAAGAGCAGATCTTCAGCTTGCCTTAATCACCATACCTCTACAGACTCAATGTTTTTAAGTCTTTTCCCAGTGTCCTTCCAATGCACAATATCCAACTACCCAAAGCCCTTTTGCACAGTCACTGCTTCTCAGATAAGGTTTCTGTCCTGTCTGTGGGCAGGTAAACTGAGGCACGAACTGGTGGAGTAAGAGTCTTATAGTCCCCTTGACCATTGATGGCTGACTTGGGTAGAAAGCCAGACAAGTTGGCAGGTTTACTGACTTTTGGCCTTTTTGATACTGGGTAATATTAATGAAAAGGAAAACAGCAGCACGCCTGGCTTAAATGAAGAGTTATTGATTCAGTCCCAGAGTATGTTTAAATATTTTTATTGCACAGATGGGGCCTCTACAACTTTCTTTTCCTTCATCCCATAAAGGCTCTGTTTTACAAGGATACTTGCTGCCCCTTGGGAGGGTGGGATCCTGTTTCCTTTCAATTTATGTGTGTTTTTTAGGGAGGAGGGCTGGGCTCAGGTAAGGAGAATCGATTACTCAAGTGCAGGACAGGACAGAGCAGCTTTCCTTTACTCAGGGGCCAAGACCACTGCCTTTGCTGTTCTCCCACCTACCGCCTTTGAGTCATGGCTGTCCAAGGGGTGTTTGTCTGGCTGCAGATGTCCCTCCCACCTGTGTGATGCCAGCTGTACCCCCCAGGAACCTGCTGCCAGCTTTCAGAGAGCTTTTGTTTAAAAATAGACTTGCTAAAAACTCTGCACCCAAGACTCATCCCTTAGCATGCTCACATTTCCATCCCACCTAAAGGAAGGGCAGGAGATTGCAGGGGAAATTACCATCTTATTTATCCTAAGGTTTTCCTAAGAGTAATTTTTCAGTCTTTTGGAACCTGACAGGTCTACTAATAAGCAGCGTGCAAAAGACTGGTTCCTCTTTCCCACACCAAAAAATAGATTTATTTTTTTCTAGTTAAAAAGAATTTTTTAATGGTTTCCATGAAAGAAGAGCTTGGAGCTTGAAATGGATGGGCTCCACAGACAGAGCAAGACACATGGGGAGTGATAAGCTCTAGCTGGCTTGCGTAAGACAGTGAATTTGGAAAGCTCTCCCCCTAGCTTCTAGATAAGAGGTTTCCTCTCGAAGTCAGTGACAAACATGAACCAGCCAAATTGTAGCTTTCTGCCTAGCAGCACATCACTTATGATGACAAGCAGCAGACGGAAACTCTTCCAGCAGGCATCACTGCTAAACACACTCTGTGTCTCATGACCTGAAGAGAATGCAAAGTCTGGACACCAGTCATTGAAAGAAAGAAAGAAAGAAAGAAAGAAAGAAAGAAAGAAAGAGAAAGAAAGAAAGAAAGAAAGAAAGAAAGAAAGAAAGAAAGAAAGAAAGAGAAAGAAAGAAAGAAAGAAAGAGAAAGAAAGAAGGAAGGAAGGAAGGAAGGAAGGAAGGAAGGAAAGAAAGAAAGAAAGAAAGAAAGAAAGAAAGAAAGAAAGAAAGAAAGAAAGAAAGAAAGAGAAAGAATACAGTAAAACCATTAAAGGATTTAGAAAACCCACAAACCAACAAAATTTGCTTATGATTTACCTGATTTGTAAAAGTAGGTTTTCAGAAGTTCTTACAGTACCAACAAGTGACTTCCTAAAAGCACAATCCAGCAGGAACAGAAAAACAACCCATATTTAAGAAACCTCACCAAAAAAGTCATCTCAGCAGCTACCAGAAAATTCTGCTTGATGAGGATATAAACTATTAGCCTACATTCTGCATTCCAGAGGGCAAGGATAGTTTTTCTGTACTCTCTAATTCTTTCCTCCTTTTTGGAAGATACAGGAGGACATGTATTGAAGAAGAGGAGTAGCTTTCTTCTGTGTTACTTTATTGCATGTTTCTTGCATGTTATAGGATATTGATCTCACAATTACATACATTTCATGCTAACATGCACAGCACAGCCCTTCTGTAGAGTCTGAGGTATATCCTACTTGGGAAGCGATGCATTAAATGACAGAAGTGCTTGAGCTTTCCATGCACAGGAGAAAGACTAAATCTTTCCCAAGGGTCCCTCACACCATTATTTTATGTACTACAATATTTTTCAGAAAGCTCTCACTGGTAAACAGGACATTTTTGTTGTCTGTCCCATTCAAAACACCTAATCATGGTGGAATAAAAGGTAGAGTAGCCTTCCACTGGTAGCATTTGATGTCTAAGTGTGCAGTGCTGTGAGGCATGAGGGAGGAGGAAACTGGGTAAACTTCATCACTTTGTGGCCAAAGTAGGTGATGAGGAACAAGTAAGCTCATTTTACCTATGTTTAAACTTGACTGCATCACCACTACAAGGTCACTATTTGATTAAACACCTCCATCTGGAGAACAGGACAGATATAGCCAGGCTATCTTATTTTCATTTTAGTCCCCAAATCATACCCTCATTTTCACATCAGCTTTTTAAAATTTTTTTCTTTTTGATGGTTGGGATCTGGATGCTGTGTCCATATGCCCCCAGAAAAGCTCTGCCTTGGTACATGGACAGGGTCGCTGGTGGCATGAACCATTCATGGTGACTGGTCACATGCATTGAGAGAAAGTGGGGCTTCTATTTAGCAACAGAAGAACTATTTTAGGTCCAGCACGAATCAGTGTGGAGCTTCACCCATCCCTGACACTGACTGCATTTAGACACAGCCAGGCTAAATTCAGTGTTTCTGAGAGCACTGAAGGTGGGGAAAGGCAGTACTAGAGTGGTGCCTTACGGAGGAAGGACCTGTGCAGTATGCTGGAATGGTGAACGTCACGAAACAAAACTGCTTCCCACTCAAACAGACAAGAAAAATGACAGGATTTGGAAATGCCTGGACATTCCCAATAGACTTCACTCAGAAGTATATCAAAGTTTGGTTTGGAGTAAGAGCTACATGTCATTGAAAAATTACTTTCTCCCCCCAGATAATTTCTAGGGCACCCAGGAGTGACCTGTCATCATGATCTCTCCCCTGAAAGCAAAACTAAAGCAAACAATAAAGAATTTTGCATGGATTTATGCTGAGTTCCAGCTCTTAATTAAGCTGTCCAGGGGCTGCTGAGTATCCAGTCTGCTATCAGGGATGATGGCATAAATCCAGAGCAAGCCTATTGAAGTGAAAAGTGCAAGTCCAAATGGGAGTGGGAAAGACTATTTCTTGAGCTAGGAGAAGAGTCCCAATGTCAAAATCCACTGGAACCCAGAGTACCATGCTCATGGAGGGTGACAGACATTTTGGACTGAGCTGGGCTGCATCTATCCCAGTTATTTGTTTGTGCTAATATTTTGCCTTTAGAAAAATTGCGAACCTTCTATATGAATCTGTTTCCTGGTCCCATTTAACCTGTGCAGCACAGAGCAATCCAGCAGAGCAGATTCAGCCTAACAAACAGCAAAAATATTGAGAGAAACAGAGACAAACTCTGGTATAGCCCAAGAGCAATGGGTGAATTCAACCCTCTGATAGCTCTGCAAGCTTCAGATGGCAGCAGGGAGCTAGAGACAAGTACTGGCTAATTGCAAGATGTTATTATTAGTTTGAGAGATCTGCCTTTTGAAGAACTTGAAGAACACTTACTTGTGTGAGGCTCTTCTAAAAAAAAAAAAAAAAAAAATTCTATATGCATCCTAGCTTAAGTTCAAAGTCTTTTTTTCAGGGAATCCCATCAGCTCTACATTTCCAGGACCCTGGTAGGATAGGCTGCATCCTAGACATTGAGTCTGTGTCTACCCTCCATCACATCAGCAAAAGAGTTAATACTGGTTTCCCCAGTGCCCAGGCAGTGACTGACAATGCTCAGACTGTCTTGCTGGGGCACCTGCAGATAACCACCTGAGATAGATCAGCACAGGAAACCATTTCCACACAGCGTGAACATGCAGGTGGTGAGCAATGTAAGGAGCATGATTATTATCCCTTTTCTAGCTAACTGTTCTGGGCCCCCTGCATGACGTCTGCATAGTTGAGATGTCATCACTCAGCCAGATGTTGAAGTCACATCTATCTAAATCCAGTTTGATAGATGGAAAGTATTGTCTGTTTTGAAGGGCATAAATCAGGGGGCATTTCTATGAATAAGGGATTATTACTAAATCATGCGCTTTCTATTAATAGATCCCTATTAATGCTGCAGGTGTTAGTAGTAACTGCTCTTTGAAGCATTACTTAATCACCCCCTTTGCAAATCCCTGTAATCCAGCTCTCATAAAAATACGTGGATTATTGATTGAGAGGACCTCTGGGATCCCTAAAACGAGGTTCAGCTCAGATGCTTGCACAGTGCAGGAGACGCACTACAGATTGCTCCCTGGAATGTCTGCCAGGTGTTTGCAGTTTCATGCATAGCATGTCTTGGAAATAATAAAAGAGGTGGGGGTGGAGGGGAGGTCATTCCCATCCAGGAAGACCAGGCTCAAGTAGAGGAAGGAGAAGGAGAATGAGGACCATTAGTAATAACTGGAGAGGTTGAAGGTGCAGAGGTTATAGGGTAGGCTACTTCTTCCTCTCTGGGAAACTTGTGACAGTGAAAATAGAGAGCAAGAAGATCAAATATATGTTAAGTTATCCTCAAAACTAATGCATAGCATGCAGTGACGTCTGTGGGATGCCCATAAAACACACTTGCAATCAGGACAAGCCTTTAGAAATGTGCTGGATACAAGGGTAGCTAAGAAGGTAAATTAATATTCGGGAAACACATGAAGAGTCGTAAATAAAAGCTGACTCCTTCCAGCTCAGCGTTAATATTTTAGGATTACATCTAGAAAGGTTAATGCTGGTGAAGCTAAAGTGCATCCATTCTTCCTGCTTAGCAGACCTTCATGGTTGAGCTCTGCATGGCTCAAATCTGCAGAAGGACTCCAGACCTGTTTAAGTGGGGCTTGAGCAGAATGTGGTTGCTTAAAGGTGTGCTAAAGCCATGCTGTGTGAGCTAGAAATCCTGAGATACTTCAGGTGTCAAGAGGAAAGCAATGTTATCTCCAGAATAACAGCAGAGCTAGTAAGAAATAGAGCCCCATGCCCACAAGACTGCCCTGCTTCCTGAGTTGTTCATGTAGTGCTAGCTGGGGAACCTCTCCAACATAAGCACTGAGGAGCTGAAGAAATCTTGCAGAGAGGTCCTTGAGACTGTAATCCACCCCATTTCACAGACAGTTTTGGCATTGCATAGTCCAAGGTAATGGACTATGTTTGCCCATTCTGTTGGGCTCCTGTATAAGCCCCAAATGCCCCCATCTTGCAGGGCTGAGCAGCGTGGTGCCTTGCACAGTACTGCTGTGGGTGGACTCTTGGAACAGCGTGTTTGCAAATCCCCTGGCTGGAGGAAGGGGCAGGAAGAACTGTGTCTCAGCAGCCTAGTAATCAGGAGTGGGAGAGAGAGAGAGGATCCCCACCCATCTCTCCTTCCAGGGAGGGCTGAAAAATGCAGCCACTGCTTCATGGAAAATACATAAACAGGACCCTAATCAATCAAATCACACTCTTCAAAAGCACTAAAGGTAAAGGAAATTTCTCAAGAAGAAGAAAGGATAAGAAGAAAAATCAATCCCTCACAGATCTGCTTGATAAAGCACCATTTTCCAGGGTGCCACCATCTGTTCTGTGTTATGAGGAATAACCTTGATGTTATTACATTACAGGATTATTATTATACAGTAGTGTGTTAAATCTCAACCAAATGTAACAAGCGTGAGAGACATGTAATATCATCAATGGCTGGAACAACAAACACAGCTCAGGAAAGGGCTTCTGTGGGGGTGCAGGGCTTGTTAAGGTGCTTGAAGGTAAGCACATTCCCAGCATCTCTGCTGAATGGGCTCATTTTCTTAAACTCCAAAGTCAAATTCTCCCACCCCAGTTCTCCAGCCTTTCACAGGAAAGGGGTATTAGGGCTTGAGCTCTTTGTGCATCACCAAACTGCAGCTGG
>NW_010289379.1:95783-102850 GCF_000700745.2 Antrostomus carolinensis
GCCTTTCTCTTTCAAGAGGACCAGTCTGAATAAAAAAAAATACTTTCCACAAGGCAAGGAGCATTGCTGCTCTGCTCTGCATGTGTATCAGATATCTCTACCTGAAGGGCAATGGAAAAGACATCAAAGCGCTTTTACACTGTGCCGTAGTATAATTTTTAGGAAAGTTTGACTCTTCTTTTTTTGTGTGTGTGCTATCATATAAAAGATCAACAGAAAAAATGTGACAGGGTGTGTAAATGTTGTCCTAATGTTTCTGCTTTTCCTTTTCACTCCTGATGTGGGATTTTTTTCCTGTTCCCTTTCGGCTTTTGCCTTGAACCTTGGAAGATGAACAGCTAGGCTTTCTCTGCTAACTTTCTCAAGTCATCTTGGAGCACTTGGAGGTTTTTCCCTTCACATCCTAATTAAGGGTATATCAGTGTCCCATTGGGACTGAAGCAGTTAACGAACACCATCCGGCAGGTCACTTATAAACTATTTGCCCTGAGATTGAGGGCAAACTCTGGTGAATTCCCAAGGAAAGAATCAAATGAACCTGTTAATGAGTGGAGCATTAGGAGGAAGAAAAAAATAAGACAGGATCTGAAGTCTTGAGGAAATGTAGGAAATAAAGGTTTGTTTATCTAATGGTTTTACTGGTGTCAATGCACAGGAGTCCCCCTCCATTTTAAAGCAGTTGCAAACAAAAGATTCAGTTGCAGATAAGCTTTGGGAGTTCACTTTTACGTGAGACACTTGTAAACATTCCTCAACGATGGAGAGAAAGAGGGACATGTAGCACATTCATTTAAAATAAAACCTGGCAGCAAGGTTTTCTTGTATTTTCTTCATTATCTGGAGCACCAAGGTGGGTTTCAGTCACATCTTAGCCTGGTTAAATCTCTATATAATAAATCAGATTCTCTGTCCCTGAGAAGTTTAGTTTAAGGTGGTTACTGCAATTTTCCAAAGCCACCACCATAACCTGTAGAGAAGCTCTTTGGACATTGACAGCTTACAAGAAATCTCATAAGAGCTTCGTTTGGTGAAACTTCAATAGATGATCCAGAGAATATCTCCAGTGTGAGCTTGCCTATCAGTGAAATGACTCATGGATCAGAAAACATCCACACACACAACAGAAACCCCCCCCCCCCAATAAACCACCAAAATTCACTTGTTGTCTAAGAGCAACCAGACTTTTTATGTGCCTATGTCTGTGAGTGGGCTTAGCCTTCACTCTGAGTGGGACTGGAATGGAGTTGCTTTCCTGAACTTAGAATTCCTTGTATTTTCACTGTTTGCAGTAAGGTCTGACACATGGCACAACTAAACTGTACTGCAGCAATGCAAAATGGCTCCAAAACTAGAAGATATTTGACTTGAATACAGCTGCATGATTAATGTTCTTTTGGATGAGAATGAAAAAACAGCTGCTTTAAAAAAAAAAAAAATCAGTTAAATTTTAAAAAGGAAGTTTTAGATAAAATATAGGAAAAATAATTTTTTAAAAAAATCTTATCAGAACTTGTACTGCAGCTAGAGGAAAGCATCCTACATTGTTCTAATGTCCCTTTCTGTTTATCTGCAGAAAACATGTGACAGGACCTCCACTGGCACTGTGTCTCTGTTTTTGTTAGAAGTAGACCAAAAGCACCACATACTGTTTTTTTCAAGCCTGAAGCAGCAATGCAGATGGGAGGACAGAATGGAGGTCGGAAGCTTTGCAGTGAGGCAGAAAGAAAGGATATAAATGAGATTTTCTCCTTCATCTAAGTTCTTCTGACACAGAACAAGGGAAAAATTCTTTGATCTCTCATGTTTGTCACACGACACTGGTGCTAGAAAACACATCTTGACTTTTCTAAAGCTATAGCATGACACATAAAAACCCTTGTTTATTATTTTTGCCAAAACCAGAAGGTCCCCAGAGAAAAGGTAACAAAGGCAGGCACAGAGGTCCCTGGAATGGCTCTCTATGATTTGAAACAAGCGAGTATCTAAACTATACAACTGGTGTTTCTGAGAATGCTGGATTGATAGTTTCTTTGAGCCAGAGCACCCTGAAACTTTTCAGTTTGGCTGTTACCCCTCCTCCAGGTGGATGTCTTTCAGGTTCTTGTGCCTGTTAAAGTTTATTTGTCATACCCTGCTCCTCAAAACAGCTCCCCGCATCACTTGCAGTATCCATCAGTGAAGGGCTGACAGACACTGAAGGTGTCTCATCACCTTCTAGTCATCCTGGGGATGCATCAGTGACAAAGAGGCAAATCTAAAACACAGGAGGGCTTCATAATTGGCTAGGCAGTGAGGAATGAGTGCACTACATATGGATCAAGCAGAAGGCTGTAAATTTGGCATGCCTGCATCTGCCCTGGGCTACTCACAGTCAAGAAGGGTCTCTGTAGCACAACCATAAGAAGCGAAGGAGAAAGATGAACTGACGTCTGCTCCTGGGTTTTTGTGCTGTCCCATGGCAAGTGAAATACATGGAAGCTGGGTGGTATCTCTGAATGATAACCACCATTCCCAACATCAGACTTCATGTGAGACTGTTGTTGTGCAGTCCCTTCTGCATCCCTCAACCATGGCAACCTCCATGAACCTCAGGCAGCTTCACTAACTGTCAGGATCACTTAACAGGCAACATCTTTCCAAGCTGATAATCAGTCCATTTCTTTCCCTGTCCATTGAGATCAATAGGATATTTTCCACTTGCTTCTCTGAAGCCAAAGCTTTATTCGAAGAGAGAAATGCTACTTCGGTGTGGGACACTAACAGGAACAATAAATATGTTGATGGATAAGGACAGCTAGCCAGTAACCAAGAGAAGGGAAACTTTGATGAAAGACAGGAAAATAATAATTTAATAAGAAGTGCAGTAATAGGTTCCTAATGTCCACTGGTTCCCTCTTTTCAAGGCCTTACCTGAAATACAGACAGTGCAGCACTGAAGTCCACATACAGACTTTGGAAGAGATGGGTGATCCTCACTGGAGTCTCCTATTCTGTAGCCAAGGGTTCTAATACGTCCAGATATTTTTGGCCCCTTACCTCCCTGGCTAGCCCATGCCTCCAGTTTTTGAGCCAGAATACCATGTTCAGCTCAAACATAAGTCAGCATCCTGACAGAAAAGTCTATAGAGGTTTCTAGCCATTAATCCCAACTGAATTGCTCCATATCTTCTTACAACACTTGCAGGACTATGCAAATTGCAACACTAAAATATGAAAATTAGCCAGATGGCCCCAGCCAAGGCTACTCTGGCTCCTTTGTCTCACAGTGGCCAGACACGGCTGCCTCTGAGGAAAACTGATTTCTATCATAGGCATGGTATCTGCTGTGGATAAGTTGCCCCCACAATTTGATATGCTACAGTGAAAGTTCAAGAGGATTCTCACTTCCTCCTCCTGTTGTCCTGTTCTAATTTATCTGTTTTGGAAATAATTCAAGACATCAAGAGAACTTTCAAAGCAACTTTCTCTATTTCACAATGTCTTGGTAAACCAAACATATGTCTATAGACAGAAAATCTAATAAAAAAAACCTATAAGGACTTTTAATCAGAAGAGTATATTGAAACGTAGATAGTAAAACTGCCATAACTAACTGCAGATGCTAAAGAAACTATAAAGCCACAGTCAGCATGGTTTGCCATGTTACTGTATTAGAGCAGAGACTGACTATAGTTTTACTGTTTGACTTAATAAAGTGGCATTTTTTTATTATTATATAATACACCAGGCTCCTGTAGTTTTATTATAGTAAATATAATTCAACCGTAGTTTAAAGAGAGATGCTGGTTTAATTTGCTTTTTCAATACACACGGTGAAGCTGGGAGGAGTATTTTGGTAACACTTTCTGTACCTTTCCGTTAACTTTCATGTCACATAGTTGAATATGTGATTTCTGCCTTCAACCACTTTACATTTTTCTCCTGCTTTCCTTGGAATAGGAAATAATCTTCAGCGATTTTTGCAGCACAAGGGTTTGATATTTGAGACAAGTGACAACATTTGGATTACAATTTCCGACAGCTATGGAGGTATCTGTATTTGAAATATGAGCTATTTTCCCACAATTTTCATTCTGAAGTTTCTGCATGAGAGCTGGCTCTATAGTGGTCATCTGGTTCCGTGTGGAAATTGCCATACTAAACGATGTAAGGATGGGCTGTAAGGAAAGAGGTGCCTATTTTTTCTTATAGTGTTATATTCTTACACTCAGCTTACTTCTTTCTCTCTATGTTCACTACCTTTCCCTTTATATAACCACCCAGACAGTGGCAGTGTGATATTCTCTGGGAATTGTGTACTGGTGCCAGACTGACAGCCATAGAAACCACAGAAGTAGTAAAATATGTAGATCTTACTTTTGTTCTCCCAGAGGCTAGGATGACACAGCTCCAGCACGGATGGGGAGAAAGCAAGTTTAAAAAAAAAATAAAATTCACATTAACCATCAAACTAATGCCAACTGACAGTGATTTTCTCCATGTGTCACTGTTAGTTGTATTCTTACTGCTTTACATATGAATATACATCTCAGTAGTCAGCCCCTGCAGCCAAGGGATATTAAGGGAAAACCCAGCCCTATGGTACTAATTCAGGCTGGTGTGTGAACATGTAAAGGATTTGCTTTCATTGTAGGCATGCATGTACGCAGGCACACACACGTGTACTAAAGCTGTAGGCTTTAGTAGCGTGCAAATGTGTTGGCTCTCCCTATTCTCGGCTGCCAGTGACACAGGAGCACCACAGCGTGGAAGATGGTCTGCTTGGGTTTCTTGCTCACACAAAACGCAGCTTAGCAAGGAAATCCTGGCACAAGTAGCAGAAATCCAAGCATACCCTTAATTCAGACCTTGTGTGCATCTCCAACTGCATTTGGAGACAAACTGAGAGTTGACTTGCATGTTTTCCTCACCACTTCTCCCTAAAGTCATCACTGCCAAATTTTCTCACTGGTCAAAAAACAAAAGGCCTGAAATGCCTCCCTTTTTTTGGTTGCTTTTTTTTTTCTTCAAAATTAACAAAGACAGCTAGAAGTTTATTTAAACAAAAATTCTGCTTCATAAGTATGATTTACTGACAATGCAAGGTTGGCCAGAGGAGACCGAGTTAACTTTGAATGAAGACAACTGACCTGAGGAGTCAGTGCCATCACAGTAAAGTGCTGGTCTAAACCTGATCTCTGCCACTGAAACCAAATGGGTTTCACTGACCAAATGGGAGCAAAGAAGCCAAAACATTCTGAGTTCTTGATACAGGCAAATTCAAATCCAATTGTCGAGTCCCTGCAATGAGGGAAGCTAAAACACTGTAACAACTATTTCATTCCTCTCACTCCTTTCAGCTGAAATGCCTGGGGGAAATTAATCTTTGGATCAAAATCTATGAATTTAACTTTGCATCTTATGTCAACTTGGAGCCCTGGACTTCAAATGTTCTCTACAATAAACAAATGAATCCTGTGGCTTTGGATGTTGTTTCACCAAGTCAGGCTGACTAGCGAGAAATAAACCACCACCAGCAGCAGAAGTAAAACAGGCATAGTAGAGCCACTAAACATTTAGCCATATTCAGTCCAGCTTCATCATTTTTGCTTCCTTCCTCAGCCATCCTCCCCTTATAGCCCAGGAAAAACAGGCAGCTATTTTAGGTGCCCCATCATTATCACTGAGATGCAATCTCTGCTAAACAAACTATTTCCAATGCATTGCCAGGCAAACCCTGGGCTGACCTTTGACTTCGTTATCTGAAATATGACCATAAAAATAATGAGCCTGTAAACTGCTTTTGGCAATTATGCTGCTGATGGAATGAAAGGACGTTGTCATTAGCATGCAGCTTATGAACCCCAGCTTGCTGGTCCTGGCAGGCAGCCAGCCTCGGAAACCGAGCCGGCCTTAACGCTGACACAGGTTCAATGGGATAATTAGGCAGCTTTTTTGTTTGAGTTTGTTGATATAAATGTGGTAGAGATTAGCCTTTTCCCCCTCAGCTCTGCGTAATGGTCAGGGCTAACAGGTGTCAGGCTAATGGTGGTGCGGGAAATTAATACTTGGTTTCCTGGTACCTTCCTTTGTTGTTTTTCCCCACAGAGGAATTCTGACAAATCTTCCAGCACTTTGCAAGTAACCTCCCTCCCTCGCTCTTTCCTCCTTCTTATTAGGCTTTGCTCAAAACATTTTATCAAGAAGAGCATGCTGTTGAGTTGCATACAAAAGAGCTAGGAAGTGCTGACTGGAAAATAAATCACTGTCAATCAAACCAGTCAACCAGCCTTCTATTTATTAAGCTCAGGAATAAAACTTAAATTTCAAAATAACAATGGTCCAGATCTTTTTTTGAAGTTAGGGGGAAATCTCTGGGGAAATGAGCCAAAGCAGAATAAAGGACACCCAGAATGTCACGCAGCTCTGAACAAACAATATCACTTATAAAAATGTTTAGGTCACTTAAACATCTGGTTATCTTAAGCAACTTGGGACAGGGCTCTTGGAGCTCAGGAGGAATTAAAAATGCCAGATCAGCTAACAGCTCTCTATAAGTCCTCAAAGCAGTGTCTACTTGTGCTTAATGCCATAGTAAGTGAGACAGCAAGAGAAACCATGAATGCGCCTTTACCCACACTGTAGCTAGCTGACAGCCCATGCAGAAAGCAAGCTTTCATACTCATTCTGCTCATACACACTTTTATCTCTGGGACTGACAAAGCACTGTAAAGGGAAGGCTAAGTCCTATACCAAAATCACTTCACCAATCTCCAAAATGCAGCTACTTCTGGGAAGAAACCCGCTTAATAGTGCATCAAACACAGGTGGAAAAGGAAAAACTCCTATAGAAGGATATTTTTCTGACAACATGCCACTGTTTATGCAGGACATGGTGGTAAGTAGCCTTTCAATTAAAAGAAAACACCTCAGGGAGGCTGAAGCCCCTGTTCTGCCAAGGCATAGGGCAGAGACCACCAGCACATGTGGTGTGCTGAGCCCTACCAGCCCGCAGTGGCCTCCAGCCAGGCCCCGACCACCACTGCAAAGGAGCAGGGACATCCCTGCCTTCCTGCAGAGCCTCCAAA
>NW_010289379.1:102860-238511 GCF_000700745.2 Antrostomus carolinensis
GCTGAACCTCGTGGTGGTCTCAGCAATGGTGTAGGCTTTCCCTTCCCTTCTTTCCCTGTGCTTTTTCTTCTACCCAGATTGTATTCCCTTTTTCCATGACCTGCAGCCCTTGTCTTCCCAGCCTCCCACCCTGTCCTCTGGCTCCATACTCTGTATCCACTTTCTGGGATGCACAAGCCACTTGATATCCTCCTTCCCTTATTGCACCAATTTGATTCTCTCTTGACCCATGTTGTGCCTCATCACTGCCATGTTTCAAAGAGCAGCCAGCCCACTAGTCAGCTCCTAGGCATAAAGGTGCTATTACATTTTTTTTCCTACTCCCCTTGAAGAAGCTGAGACCAGAATATGGCTAATCAAGAGTCCTCCTCTGCATTCACCCCTTGCTTTCACACTGGCAAAGGTGCTGCAGGGATGCCTTCCCTCTCAGCCCCTTCATTCAGCAGAGGAGGTCACCTTCCCAACACTGCTGCTCCCTCTGATTTACCACAGCAGCAGAGGTGCCCTTGTAAGTGGGGAACGATGGGCATTGATGCAGTCCAGCTTCAGTCCTGCTTGCCCACAGCAGAGGGGGAAGGTACCCATCCATTACAAAGCCCTTTAATACAGAGAGGGTTCAAAGAGTCACCAGAATGATGTTGCATCTTCCCTTTCAGTAAAGGCACTTCTTGCAAACCTACTGGACCTAACTTGGGCCACTAATGCAGGAAGGAAACACGGGACTCAGTGTAGGCCATTTATTTCCCAGCTTTGCAGGCCCATATGCAGGATATCATGGGCTATGCCCTGCCCAGACCACCAGGCTGAAGGTCTGACATGGCCATATCCATCTGCAATACGGTCACAGCAATTTAAACCTAACTTTACCATGAAAGACTTGAAAGAAGAACCAAGAAGAAACAAGAACCTGAAAGAAGTCTACAAATGGGGCACGGGAGAGAAGCCAAAAGGCAACTTATTGCCTTACCCTCAAGCACCTCTGCAAAGAAAAGAATGCTAATATGACAGTCCCTCCTTCAGTAGCTGAAAGTGGAAGATCCAGTGGTTGGAATTTGGGAGTCAGCAAATATTTCAATGGGAGATAAACTGGGAGATAAGCTTATAACTGTGCAAGTAAGTCACTTGGAACAGATTACTTTGGGCTGCAGTAAATTCGCCATTTGCTGGAGTTTCTAACTGAAGAGCAAATGTATTTCTGAAAAGATATGCCCCAGTTTGACAGCAGTTTGTTAGGCTAGAGGCCAGAATCACTGGATTTAATCTATGTCTTCTGTAACAAAATAGGTCAGACTGGATAATTAACAAGGGTTTGCTGTAATCTGAGAGTCTATTAATCTAGTTATTCTAGAAAACAGCAGTGAAAACATATTGTGTCTACAAAGTCCTGCTGCTTACAAGAGGTATATATGAGTTTGCCTACCATAACAATATTTGAGTTACCTCAGCTTTGGGTGGGTATTGCTCATACACCTGAATACGAGAGTTAAAAAAAAAAAAAAGTAAAAAAAAAAGAAAAAAAAAAGCAATAGTTAACCTCCCTTTGGTAGACTGCCAAAGATGGCAAAATAGAGGCAGCACTCATTTCACAGAGATATTACAACACACCCTTTCCTTAGTTTTTCTTCCTATGAATGACCCAATAATTAATTTGCCATAAAAGTTAAAGGGAGAAGGGTGTTACTCTGTCCTAGCAAAGACTGACACCAAGAGGTGCTCTACAAGGGTAAAACCACCAAAAACCAAAACCCAAACACATTGAGACAAACAACATTCATTCCATCAGCAACTTTGATTCAACTAAAATCTCTGCTTGTGGGGTGGTTCAAAGTTTTCAAGGCATAAACCTAATTTATCAGCTAAGAGGAATGAGATGCCAAGACTTTTGCATGATGTACATCTCCTTGAGACAACTGCCTGTGGTCAAAGTAGTGCTCCAGATTGCTGCTTTAGTGCGCCTGGGTTGGTCCAAACTGTTCCTGGTTTTGTTTTGGAAAGGAGTGAGTAGAGCTGCTCAGCTTTGCTTTGGTGTAGAGCCATTGTAGCCGTTCTGCTTCATAGTCAGCGGTATTTGCATGGACACAAAGCAGTGAAGCGGCTGCCCGTCACATTTGGAGTTAAGATGTGCTGTCAAACACTTTTTTTTAAAAAAATATGTCAAGCTGGTATTTATTTGTGTGGCAGTAGCGTTCAGAGGGCAACCAGAGCATGAGGCAGGACCTGCAGCATCCCAGACCCTCTGCTCTGCAAGTGTCCCAGTCTGAGGCTGCAAGAGGGGTGAGAAGAAACAAGGAGGCAAAACACCCTGGCCAAAGGGTACCCACAAAATCAAGGGGCAGCAGGGGAATAAGTCGAAACAGAAGAAAGATTATTGAGCATATAGAAAATGGGGATGTTTCCCTCTGATTCCTAGAGGACAACTGCAGAAGAGCATTGGCAGGGTGGTACCTCCAGCATCCAGGCAGATGAGCGGATGAACAAAATCAGCAGCCTGGCAATAGCACACAGACACTGTTTAATACTGGGCTGTAACACTGAAGATCCTGACAACCTGCCAGCACTGCAGGTGCAGGCTGAGAGTTTGCTCTATGACATTAACTCACACATAATCGTGACTCACAAAGTCTTCCCGTAAGAGAAATATCTCTCACCACAATTCATGGTGTATTATTCATGTGCTGCACAGGAATCCTTTGCTTTAGTCAGTGTCCTGGTCTGAAGAAGCCTGACCCTGAATTGCTACCTTCTATAAGGCCCTTGGGTACTTTAGTACTTAATGCATAATTTTAAAAGTCAGAGTCAATGGAGAGAGAGCGAGGTACATTCAATGCATTCACTTGCAGACACAGTCAGTCTACAGTCTCCATAAAATAAAGAGGGGAAATGAGAGACAGTAGCCAGAAGCCCAAAATAAAGATTTAAGCTCTCATTTCTACTGATTGAAGACAGAAACAAATGCTAGGTCTGCATTAAAAAGTGGATTCCAGGTGGGAAAAATAAAAACATTCAGACCCAAAATTCAAACCACCACTGAAATGTAGTATCTGGAGATGGGAGAGGTCAAAGAGGATCCAGGTCCTGCCCTGGAAAAGTTTGTTGTCACAGACAGGGAGGCATAAAAAAAAGTAAAAAAAGAAAAAAAAAAGTGAATGTTTGCTGTTTCTCTTAAACCAGTGTTTTAAGAGATCTTTTAGAAGCAGGGTATGGGGAAGTGTGGGATAGGATTTCACAGCTTTTGGCAGCTGTCTTTTGCCTTCTTTCTTCATGCACAGTGACAGCAGATTTCTCTCTAAAAGTATTGGCTAATTCCATGGGGAACAAGGATGCCTCCAGAGGAAAATATTTCTGTTGAACTCCCATTTGCACCAATTTTGCACTGATGTATGTCCAGCTGGCTTCACTGACATCAAACCTCCTCTATATTGATCTTAACAAAAAATCCCCCAAAACTACTACCACCAACAACAAAAACCAGCCTTACAAAATCCTTTGCATCTTCTCTGATCTGATAACTGGAGATTTTTGGTTCTTGGAATGCAAGATGCATTCACTTGATCAAGGATCCAAGGCATCTTCTTAGTGGGCTCTATAAGAACTGCCTCTCTTTGAACTGCCACACAACCTGCTGTATTTTTCCCTTGCACTGCACCAGAAAACATGCTTTTCCTTGTTTCATAGAAATCTCCTTAAAGCAACCATGAATGAATAGGTCACCCTCAAGGAAGGGTCAAAAATATTTCCAGATAAGCTCCCCTGTGGGCAGCAGTTGAAAAAAGTCTGTTACAGGATTCTGAATACAGGATATGCAATATCAGTATATTAAGCATCACACAAAGAATTCAACGTTGTTGCAAGTGCTTTTAATGTGCACATCAGTTAGGAAAACACAAATACTCAAGAAAACAAGCAATAATTGCTGTTGAGATTGAGGTGGGGCTAATGATGACTAATGCACTTATGCAACATTCTTCAGTTAATTCCCTTAGGGAGGCAGTAAATCCTGCTATCTAATCTTAACACAAACATCTCTAACCTGCACTTACTTTCAAAAAGTATGCTATGCACTTTCTATGCATGGAGAAAGTTAAAACGTGTATGGTTTTCTGTGAGGAAGACAGTTAAGGTATTTCTGCCAGAGGATGGGGTTTTGATTGAAAATCAAATATCAATGTATTGCACAAACGTGCTCAGAAGCCTGAAACGGGGAATTTGGAATAGGGACTCCTCTCATGGTCACATCAAGATAGGCAGAGTTGCTTTTCTCCTTGAAAGAAACTTGAGGGAGCAGATTTTCAGCTATACTAAGAACAAAGAATAAAAATGTTTTCCATAGAAAATTCTAACAATAGTTTACAGAATGATCACAAAAAAATTGAATTGTAATTTCTTGAGAGGAAAGTACTGTTCATTCAGAATATTCTCTAAAGAGATCTTGGAAATCCTTACAGTTCATTGATAATATATTGCTTAACAATAGTTTCCTCTTCCCTTGTACTCCCTTCAGTTGCAGTGATTCTCTGAATAACAATTTAAAATGTTAGTGCTGTTTATTGTCCTGGCTCAAATACAAGAAGGAGCTCATAAGATAAACAATAAATATCCCAATATTTCATAAATACTGTTCTCTGGAGCAAAAGGCATATACAGGTGAAAAATAAAGAAATCATGGGGGAGAAAGGCTGTAAATAATAGAATATAATAGATAAAATTTTTGCATTATGGAGAAATTATCATTTCCTCCAGCTGCATATAATAACATTTGAAAGGTAATATATATAGTTTTAGGCATTTAGTCTTTATCTTATACACGATTTTAGTCAAACAAGGCCAGGAAACTCAACAAACACTGTTACTGATGTACGACATCTTTGAGCCGATCTGGGCAAATAAAACACAAAATCACAGAACTGGTGAAAAATTATTGCCATTTCTTCCATTGTGGATAATGTGCAGCTGTTTAAAATTGGATAGATACTGAAGTCTTATCTGCATACCCAGAAGCCTGAATAGTTATTAGCTCTGACTTTGTTTATTACTGATGTGTTATTTTTCCTGTGAGGAAGATTTTGGTTTCCTGGAAAACACCTACCCTGTACACAGTTGCCCTTGTGAAAGTCCATCTATAACATGTTTGGGCTCCTTAGTTCCCACCCTAAGTAAATGTGTGATTGCCTTGATGTTGGCAGGTGCTGAACACTAGAAAGACTCAAGTACTGGCAGGTCCTATATTGCCAGACTTCAGCCATTTGGCTGTGAGATTTAGGCTCCCCTTGCTCATGTTGGAGAACCAGAGGAACCTTCACCACGTTTCTTCCCTCCCTCCTTCTTCAGCGAACTGCCAAGACAGGGAGTTAAGAAGGGTGAAAGCAGCCTTGGAGGCCAGGCATCCACCCGTTGTTCATCCTATATGGGCATTTAGGATCCCGCTCTTCACCCAGATCAGCTCCACAGAGCTTTTGCTCCAGATCTGCCCCTAATATTTGGAAGGGATGGCATTTCAGACTTATCTCTGCCTCTGTTCCTGCTGCCTTTTGCTTTACTAATAACAAAGGGCTCTACTGTTCACTCAAGCGTAAGCAGAGTATCTGTGTATGTGAAAGAAGGGAATCTAAACAGTCACAGACTATCAAGGATAAGAAGGTTTATAAAATAATGCAGACAGGAAAAATGGAAAATTCAAATGCCCTCAAAAATAACAAAGAATCATAGCAACAAATTAAATTTCCACTTTTTTCATTGTACAACATGAAATACAGAGGAACCTCTCCCTCACTTTTCTTCATTAAGATCAACTGAAACCTGCGCTTAAAAGACCTTCAGTATTTAATGCAGAAATGAGATACTAATTAAATGTTTGTTCTTTAAAAACCCTCACTCTGTAAAGGGAATTCAATCTGGTTCTCTTTAGATCCCCCTGTTAAAGGGCCTTATATGGTGGGTTTCTCATAAGGAACCTCTAAGTATTCCAGCTTGCTGGAAGTATAATGTGGAAAAAAGTGCATTTATTTGAAAAACAAATCTTGAAAGTTTAGCCATTAGCCTCAACACCTATAAAATCTTCTGGTTCAGTCTAGAGTCTCTCAGGGGTAAATGTACAGGTGCTAACTGCTGAGCAGCTGCAGCAAGTGATGAATTTAAGGAATGGTATGAAGTTTAAAAACCAAGATGACCAAATGAGATACATTTTACAATCAAAGCCCAAGCTTATGTTAAAAATTAGAATGCTTTTATAGATGGTTTTGTTTTTCCCCTGAGCCTTCTAAAATCAGTATGGCAGCTAATGCAGAGCTAACGGTGAAAGTATTGAGTGCTTCTTGCAAGTGCTGGCTCAGTGAAAACCTGGAGCATCAAATGTTTGTTGATTATTATTATTATTATTATTATTATTATTAATGTGTGTGGTAGAATGAAAAACACAAGATCAATGCTCAAACCCTACTCATTTACATAAAAGCCTCCTTATTCTACTCGGACATCCCTAAGCAGCTACATAGTGAGTGTAAACAAAATCTGGATGTGTTTCTAAGTGCTTTTGCCTTGTCAGAGTGGTGTAGAGGAGCTTTAATGTTACTCACATTCTTATCCTGTGAATAAGAAATCACTGGATTCAATTAAGTGTGTCTGTGCTGGTGCAGTGAGTCACAAAGCGATGTAGAAACAAACTTGCTTCTTAGCCCAAAAATTTGTGGCTATAAACATTACATGATCACAATTTGGAGTCCATCTAGCAAGTTGGTCCATCCATCCATCTCTCCCTTCAGGAGACCTCCATGTGGAGCTCAGTGGGCACCTGCATGGGTACTTGGAGCCCTTCTCCCCATTTGCCCCAGTCTGCATGAAAGAGATTTCTTCTGCTCAGCTTATGCCAATGGAAAGGAGGAAAGGCTCCCCAGTAGCCCTCAGAGTTATACAGGTTTTTAAACTTGAGCCGTGACACAGGACAGCATGGCATGTGTGGGAGGGCAGGGAGCCTTGCCATGGCACCAGGTGGGGAAGAGGACTGTACCTTGACACACTGCAAGAGTGGAAAACAGCTAAAAAACAATCCATGAGGTTTTGTTACAAAATCAAGCTGAAAAAGAGTCTTTCTAATGTGTCTCTCAAGTAGGTAGGAACAACTTGTGTTTGTCTACGTGTTTTGTTTAATAACTTCCCCTACATCTTCCTCACAGTAGCACAAATGAGAAACCTTATACTTTTTTCCCCATTTAAACACCTGCCTCTGTTACCCACATGTCAGGCTTCACCCCGAAATTTTCTGCAAGCTGCGTGTGGCCCTTGGCAATACCACGACCCGGTGCAGTTGACAGAAGAGTTCCTACAGCCTTCCAGAGAAGCAGGAACCATGCCAGTCTTGAAGTAAGAACTATGTATTAAAACATCAGTCTTCCTTAAAAACGATCAATCTAAATGTACATATTGGGCCAACTACTACCAATATGCTTTGCTTTTATTTTTCTTACAAGAAATATTAACCAGCTCATTTAATGAATTAGTGATTTTCTCCTCCATCATTAAGTCATTTCTAGAAAGAAAAAAAATACTCCAAGTCCAACTGTATATTTATCATATTTAGTGCAAAATAAATCCCATACCTGTTCTTCTACCCTAGGCTTCCCAAACTCTTGTACACGCTTTATAAACACTATTAATCATGCAGAACCTGTCAGTGGCGTTAGCAGAACACATAATGTATTTGGAACATTTGCAGCATAACAGCTTTGAATGTAAAGGTCAACATCTCTACATTAACTCCATCAAAATAATTGGGTAATTTTCCTTTAAAAACACACAAACCAGTTTCTCTCAGAGATCCCACGTGGCAGCTGAATCTGACAACTGTGAAAGAAAGCATGGAGCTGCACGGAAGATCAAAAGAATGTATTTGCTTATGTTAGCTTGCAAACAGGAGAATGTCAAACCCAGGAACTATCCCAATGCATCGAAGTCAAGCCCATGCAAAAGAAGCATTTTTTGCAGGAATGGCGTAGCCCTTGTCCGTCAGCGAGTGGGATCCAGCTGGTCTGCAGAGCGCCTGAGGAGTGGCTGAATACGGCCCCCTTCCTTCCTTTTCCTTCTGCTGGGAACGGTGGATCTCCTCCGCCAGGCACGGAGCAGAGGCCGACCTCCTCTGAAGGAACGCCAGCGCTACTGATCGACTAGCGGGGAAGCTGTCAGCATTTCTTCCTTGCCTTTCCTGCAGCCCCTTTTGGCTCTGCCTGTCCCATGACCCAGGGGTGCATCTCATCCTTCTCCTTCTTTCTATAAAACCTTGCCTCCAACTAAGCTGATAGGCAGCCACAGCTACGCAGCTGCTCTTATAAATAAAATAGCAAGGGGTGGATGACAAAGAGAAGGGATTGTCTATCTCCTCCACACTTGCTAGCGCAAAGCCCTCAGCTCCAGGCATTCACACAGAAAAATATTGTTCTGAAAATCAGGGCAGCTGTCTGGTCATGGTGACCATCTCATTCACCTTTTTATCACACCTTTGGTTGCATTTGAACATACTGGAACAAGGTCTGGATCTTGTTGCAGATATAATATACAAGTGAAAAGTCCTTGAGACTTAAGGAAACAAATCCAAACCATTAACGTGCTGGGGATTTCCATAGTTTAGGCAGTGGTACTAGTTCCTAGCACAATTGCAACTAAACCTGGGTGGGCTGCGATTATTCTATGCTGATGCATTTAAAAGGCAGTTCTCAAGCACTAACTTTGGGCTTTGAATTTCATGTCACTCCTCCTCTAACATGCCATGGATCAGATTTGAAGGTAAGAGAGATTGACATTCTAAACAAGCCCTTAGGCACATCATGCTCTTGCAGCAGCACAGGTTCCTGGCCTTCTTCAGCAGTCTCCTCTGCTGCTCAGTCAGAGGAGTCCCAGGAACAGCCATGGCAAACCACCCAACATAAGGAAAAGATCAGACTGAGGGCAGAAAGAAGTAAAAATCCCCTTTGAGAGGGTGGTGTGCTGAGGTGTGATATATCCTCAGTCTGTCCTGGAGTTCTCTGAGCTCCCTGGGTTTGGTGTTGCCCCAGCAAGGTGGCACCTGTTCAGTACACTCTTTTCAGTGCTTGTGCTTCATACGGCATTGCAGCAATTGTCTGTGACCAACAACACCAGAGAGATGGGCTCTGCCAGATCAGTCAGCAATTGTTGGTGTCCTCAGCACAAGCAAGTAAGCAAACAGAAGTCTGCACATTCGATGTCATTTATGAAGGTTTAGCAAGGTTGTTACACAAGTACACACACATTACATGGCCACTTTTATAGAGGGAGAAGTGGTCTGTGTCAGAATAAGATGAAAAAAATTTGTGACATTTTAGTGACCAGAATCCATTCCCTTTTGCAAACCTTGTGGAAAAAAACTTTCCACAGCTTCATTATTAATTAATGCTTTTATAAAAAAAGGCTGCTTCACGTCTTACTGCTTGACCATCCTCTACCATGATACACTGAAAAAGCCCTAGCCCATGGTTTTGTAGGATGGAAACTGGAAGTTCTTTGAATACCCAAGAATTACCTCTTTTGGTTCAAGATTCTTACATATAAGAAGTATAGGACGGAGTCATTGCATCATATATCCCTCTTTTAGTTCTAAATCACTGCAGGAAACAAGTAGCAAACATAGTGGGGAGACTATTGGACCTTATATTTAACTCCAAGAAGCAGATATGTTTTCCTTCCCATGAATCAATGGAATATTAGCATAATAAAATTTTTCCTCAAAAAAAAAATTTCCAAAGTAGCCATAGCAAACCAGAAGCTAACTATTGCTTGTCCTTTGTGTATAATCATATTTCAAAAAAGGATTTGCAGATGGAAAGCCACAGAAGACCATCAGACAGAATGAGTGATATCATGAGGAAAGAAACATGCGCTTTTATCTACCTGCTAAGACCATTGCTGCAAAAGCTGAGATTCCTCCAAATAAAACAAATTGGGAACCAATAGAGGCTTCTCCATGCTGCACATTTCTACTTGTCAGAAGATAAAATTGCTTTATGAAGTTATCCATATGAGCTATATAATTTCATGTAGTCAACTGTAAATGTAATAAATGGATTCCCACCAGTGTACCAGTTTTCAACTTTCCCAGATTTGTTACCCTGGAGTCTTGAAGATGACTCTTGTTCTTTGGGGCCTGCTTAAGTGAACGGTTTCCACATGCTGGGTGCTTCAAGTGGCAATACAAACCCTGACTCTCTCCTTCACAATCAGACAGCCATCTTCCTTTAGCTCTAAAATAATTCCTTTCATGAGAACTCTTGAGAAAACACACTGATGTGCAACGCTCACCCCTTGGAGCCAAGTTATCATATGTGTTACCATGGGTTAGAGCCATGGAGAAATATATCTTCCACTATTTGTGCTCTAAACTGAGAGTTTTACAGCACAGGGAACATAAACCTGTCTGAATGAGCTGATGTTAGAGAGGAGAGTCAAAACACCCAGCCCATCAGGACGGCCAGCGCTACTGATAGAATCTATCTTCGTGGAAGTACAAGTAATAAAATCACTTAAATATGTCCAAATGGTGGACTGGAAAATTCATCAAGTGTTTTTGTACCCAAGGAAATAACCAGAAATAGATTCTTTCATCAGCAGTAACTTCTCATCCAAAGGCAAGTTGATGTTTCTGAATTTCCTAGTACCCTCATCCCTAGATAAGGTCATCGTGTCCTCCTCAGCATTGCAGATCTTTCTCTTCCTAGTAATGGCCTAGGCCAAGTTGCTCTCACACTGGCCTTACATGGTGTAGTGGGAGAAAAAAATACTTTAGTTCACAGCCATTTGATTCATTGCTGTGACTTTTAATGAGTGCAGATAGCTTAGATTTTGCAAAGGAAATAACTGCCTAGTATAACTGGCCTTTGCCCACCAAACAATGCTTGTTTTCAAATAGCATTGGCTTGCTCTAACCTTCAGCCAAATCCAAATCCCAGACAGAGAGAGGGATGAGGCTCCTCGTTTTACTGTTCATCCAGGGACTACTTTTAAGCCATAAAACTTTACCTACAAAGGGAACCAAACAGGGGAACATGTACATGGTCCAACAAGCTCCATCAGGCTTTACTGAGCACAAGCACAGCGCCAAGACACTGAGCACAAAATCCTGGACCAACAAAAGGAAACAGCAACCATTCCGTCCCAGCTTCCAACAACAGGGACAGGGTTTCAGCCTCAGCTCCTACTTCTGGCTCTGTTGTTAGCTCAGAATGTTACCCCCAAAACCACGTGGTCGCATAACCTTTCCCAGCTTTCCAGCCCTGTGTGAGCTGCTTGGAGGTGAATGGCTCAAACTCCTTATTGAGCACCCATGGCTGCTGTTGTGCTCCTCTCGCACAAAGCTGAATGCTGAAACTGGGACTGCAGGACAGGGTAATGTTTCTGATAAATACAATAAAAGCCTCCCCAGCAATCAGTAAACAGTGGTATAATTAGCAAATGTTTTTCTATTTACTTCCTTTAATATGCAATAGGGGGAAATGAAATAAAATGTCAAGGACTTCATCAAACAGATGGTTCTGCAGTTATTATTTTTCTCTGCCGTATTGTTTGCGTCAACTAAAGAAGAAACTCCTTTACGAAGTGTGACTCATGGATTCCTGGGAAGCTGCATTCTCAGCAGGGGGAGGACAGCAGGGGAGGAGAGGAAAGAGGAGGGAAGAGGGCTCAGCTCATGAGCTTTTATTAGGAGTATTATTATGTCTCATTAATTAATCTGACCGCCGCTTTAGTGACGTCTCGGTCTCATTTCACAGGAAAAAATTACTCTGGATTGCCAAGTTAAATAGACAATTACAGGAAGACCAAATTATGCCTACATTGCATTCCCTCAGGGCACCAGACCAAGTTCATGTCAAATCCATAATAACTAGACTACCCTCACTAAAAACAGCTCCTGTGGACATACGTCATGAACCATTTGTAATCTACACAGAGGATGTATTGATCTTCCTTGGGCTTCCTTTCTCATAAACTCATAATAGCAAAGACAGGATTTTTTAAGTATCTAACTCTCTGCAGCACATATGCAGAGCATAAACTGTGTTAACTCCAATAAAGCCTAATTAAAGCATAACCATTAGATGTTTAATTTCCTTTTCCTATCCCAAGAGGCAGTTGTCTAGAGAGCAGGACGAGAAGCTTAGTACATTTCAGAAGAGAAATGAGAGAGAGAGGAAAAAAAAAAAAAAGGCGGGGGGGGGGAAAGCTTTTATTTCTTGTATTTTCCCTGAAGAAAGACACAGGTAAAATCCAGGAAAAGTCTTTCTTTGCCTGGTGAAGAAAAAAAACAAACAACTTTCCAGATCTGCTTGTACTAGAGAAGAGCTGAGACATCCTTAGGAAAAGAAGCGACGTGAACAAATGCATCCAAGAGAATGCAATGCCCTTAAAAATGAGTTGACGCCAGAATGACTTACACCTTCAAATCTTGCTGCCATAATTCCTTCTCCCACCCACAGCCCCCAGCTCTTGGTCTATTCTTTCTCTCTTCTTTTCACATGCAGGCCTTCCCTTTTTTCCTTGCACCCATCTCATGGGTCCCAGCTGGATGGGCCACTTTGTCTCCAGTCCTGGTACGTTCGCTGACCGGTCCCCTCAGCTCTGGAGTTTGGAGCCCCTTTGAAGCACAGGTTTCCTTACTCAGGGTAACAATTACCAGTGGCTCAAGTAAACTGGTATTGATTAAACCAGAGCACCAGGAGCCTCCCATGACTATGATGGCACAAACCCTCCTCCTCCTCCTCCTCCTTCCTCCCAGTCCCAGTTCTTCTCAGTGCTTTTCTCAGGCCAGTCATAATTTGCTGTTTTGTTATTCTCTGGTTTGGTCTTCACATACAAAGAAACTTTTTGGATGATACTGCCATCTGTAATGCAAACCCCAGCACTTTCCAACTCATACACAGAAATAATGCTTTTCTCCTCCCCCAGCTACAGCTATGTACTGTTAAACATGCCATAGACTATTCCCTTCTGCTCCACACACCAACACACACACACACATACTTCTTGCTCCTGTCACCTCCTTTCCCTGCCAAAGAGTTTTTTTTGGTGGTTGCTTTTTTGGTTTTTGGGTTTTTTTTTTCTTTAAAAAAAAGTGAGAACAGCTTAACCGCATAGGCAGCATTCAGATCAAGCCCCCAAGGAGCAGCCAGCTGAGTATGAATGTGTCTGTCAGCCTGGTGTAAATTTTAGCATGGTGTTGCACATCCGTTCTGTTGTTTTTGGCAAGCGGGGACGACGTCCTCGCCACACAGTTCACGCTGGTCAGGACCAGCACAACAGAAAAGCACAACTAGACTCGTGGAAGTGCCTTCCAAGCTATTGTGGGGATCCTGGAAGGGGCTTTCTCTTCTCTTTCTTGCCTTAATGCTGTACAAACAAGCAATGAGTGTTATTAAATCTCTGTTCCTTTCCCAGGCTGTAATGCTCTCTCCCTTTTTCTCTCTACTGCCCCAGTTTAGGATTTTTCATCATCCAAGCCAACCTATCCAAGTGACAAAGCAGATCACTTTGCAACGTGGCTGCCAGCCAAAACTGTGACCTTTTTAACAGCAAGGTGAAATGGCAACATTTTGATCATCGTGGTGCTTTTGTTTTGGAGCAAGGAAAATTGTTTTTCCTTCTTTAAAAATGAAGCAGCTTTTTACCTTACAAATGGTTGCTTGGCATGGAGAAGTGTAGCAACTTTGCAAAATTGTCCAAAGCTAGTGATAAGATATTCCACATTTTTCTCTGGAATTCATGAAATGTTTTGTCAATTCCTCACAACTACTGTTACACTTTCCTTTTAAAAGCTGCTGCTGGATCTTCAAATAACACTGTTGAGCAGTGCGAGAATGGCTACGTCACCCTACACCTTACTTTGAAATGCATGAAACAGTCTTGCTTATTAATTTTAAATATTGAAAATTCATTAAAAGGGGAAAATCCCAATGAAAAATGAAAACTCCAAACAGTCTTTGTGATGAAGGCTGATTGTGATGAAGGATTGCACAGCAATAAAGGCTTTCCTGTTCTGAAATAGCAATAGGAAGAGGTGGAAGCATCAGCTTCTTTTTCAGTTCTCAGCTCCAGCTCTGAGCGAAGGCAGTCTGAGCCATGTTGAAATCTCCTCTATTTTGCTGGCTTTTGCCAATTTAATGTTGATATTTTTTGCATCCGTTCTGCAGTCATCTCCCTGCAAAACAAGTGAGGGATCATTGTTGCAAAGGAGATTTTCCAACACCGCAAGACGAATTCTGAGCTTAAAAGGGGGACTACGTGTAACACAAAGCCATGCCTCTTGATTGCTAATGCAAATGTTAATTTATAATCAGGCTTTGAGAAAACTTTGTTTCACCTGATATTAATATCCACAGAAAAACAGAGGGTCATATCATACAAATGCTCATAAAGGCTAACTTGCAAGATGATAAGTCAGAATTTTAATTTTTCTACCAAAAATAAATCTATGCTTGACACTTCAGTAGCAGCTTACTCAACAAAGGGTCTGCACAGCTATTTTGTAATAGCTTTACAGGGATTGAAAAACCCTTGGCAGTTACAGTACCAAATGTTTCTTAAGGCTTAGGGGCTTCTTCTCTTGTTCTTCTCCTCTGGAGATATTTGGAAGCAAGGAAGAAACATTTGTAGGTTTGGGACAAGGGATGCATGTTACACTTTCCTTAAGGCATCTATCTTATTTGCTAATGAAGGTACAGAGAAGTGCAACAGGCCCTAACTCTTGAGGCAGGTAAAGCCCACCCTGCACAACACCAGGTGTAGTAGCAGAGCTCTTTTTATGCAGGTGTGGGCATCTGTTTCATCTTCCACTCTGATCAAATCACCTTCAGTTCCTTCATTATTTAGAATCTACTGCCCAGTGGAAAAGGTGTTTATAAGGAGGGTAGCTGCCAAGCTTCACAAGTCAACGGCATGATCTTCTGCTCCCTGTTTTCTCCAAAGAGCCTTCCCTCTCTTTATGATCCCCCTGCCAATCAGTGGTGCTACAGAGAAGGTGTTTACAGGCAGAGGTGCTGCAGCACTTCACCCCCTCTGGCAGCGTTATGCAGTTGTAAAAGTCATCATGTAACCTCTCACTTCTCCAAAGCAGGAGATGTCACACAGCATGATGAAGATGCTGTCTGGTGCGTACTCCTCCAGAAGGCCAGGAAGAACATCTGTCACCAATATTTCTGCTTCAGCTCCATCTGCACCTGGTTGTTCTTTCTGCAAGTTCCTGTGTTATTTTTCTTCCATATACTCAGACACCCTGCAGTGGGTTTGTTATCTTATATGGATTGCCATGGTCAAAGCATTTATTTCTCCAACAGACACAAGAAAAAGAGAAGTTAGCATCAAGTAACAACACTTTTTCCAGAAGAGAAAACACATGCTTGTTTTGTGACTCACAAGATATTCTATGTATTGTATGTCTTGATGTTTTCTCTTTTACAAGGGTATAGCAGGAAAGACTTAACTTCTGGCCCATTAGAAAGAGCCATGGTAGCATACTTCAGGGTGGTAGGACAGAATGAATACACATTTGTTCTAAATACTGTCAAATAAATCTTGGTACTGGGGATAGGAAGGAATCACACTGCAAATAAGCTGAAAACAGGGAATCTGTTAGAAGAGATCAGAGACTGAGGATGAGATCAGATTGGGCTTGTGATACCTGCTGCATAGAGGATTTGTCTTTTTCTTTCATCTCTTTCTAGTTCAGTGTAAAGTAAGATTTGAAAGAACACTGCTTCCCCTGGAAAAGAAGAATTGCTAAGATATTAGAGGAAGAAAATGTATTGCGTTTTGTTTACTCAGTCCCCATTTGTTTAACCCACAAGAGAAGCTTGCACATAGTCCAGTTAATGCTTTATCATTCATGTCCCTTATCTTGCACTGAAGGCACGTATTGTGCATGAGTCATAATTAGCTTGTTTGTATAATACTAAAAGGAAAACAAACAGCCCCATATCTCCCTATCACACTAACAATAAGCTGACACATACTTAATCGAAATAGAGGATGCTGAATTAACTCAAAGACGTTGACTTTCAAAAGGGACAATTGGAAAGTTCTCCCAGAGCAGTTAGTCACTTAGGTGGAGCCCAGCCAAACACAAGATGAAATTTGTCACATTAATTCCAGAATTAATCATTTCTCAGAACTTATTACAGTTTGCTTTAATGTATTTCCAGACTTTGCCATGAAGCAGATGACAAATGAGACTGATGCATCTAAATACTGAGAGGCGCAGACATAAGAAAAAATCCACAAGGAAATTTCCTTGCTCAGAATTCTGACACAAAGCCAAGAGCACCTTCCCGTGCCCTAGCAAAGCCTGCACCAGTGGAAAACTTTAGGGGAAAAAAAGACATTCAGTTATGCAGTTGCTGAGAAATAAAATGATGAATAGTACCACTTGTCAAAGAAACTAATTTCCAGAGCTGGCCTGTTGTTAAAGCATTACAGACAGAGGTTGCTGGAGGAGGAAAACGAAGAAATTGCTGGCCCTTCAGCTGCTCTGCGAGTGCTTGGAATGAGACTGTCTGTTCTGTACAGCTTTAGATATTCCAGAAATCCTACACCATCCACTGAAGCAATAGAGGAAATTTGGGTGGAATCGACTGCTGTCACTGACAAGTACAGAAACAGAATGGACAGATCCAGACACCTTGTCAAAGGATGACCCAGCTCAGAGGTAAATACAGCAGGCTCTTGCTATCAGACAAACAAGAGGAGACAAAAGATCTTGTAAAAGGCAGAAAGAGAAGAAACATGGTATGCTGGATACCTATGTTAGTCCGTTATGACTATTTTTTTGCACTTGAGCAACTATGTGCCTTCCTTCTCTAGGTGTAACACTTAGATGGCACCCATAGGATCAAGAGAAAGGCACAAAAATGCTTATATCCAGAGGCTATACAGGCATGCTTTACATAGACATCTAAGTTCAGCATTAAATATGGCAAAAAGCAAACATCCCCTAACTTTACATTCAACATCATGCCCTTTTTCAGGCTTATACCTGTTACTTGCTTGCCTAGCAAATAGTATTTTTGTTACACAGGTAGGTACCTAAAGAAATATATGGAAAAAAGATTAATACTTGGAAATCTGATGGAAGTACCTTTGGTTTATTACATTGATAAAACATAAGTTTTTTCTTACAGGTAGGAGGAAAAAAAAGTGTGGGGTATTTTTTTTTTTATAGCTTGACTAGCGTCACTCACGTCTCCTGATTTAGGCGAGTAATAAAAGTGTTATGAAATGCATTTGGAACAGGTCACACTGCCTATAGTCTTTTTCAAAGCTTAATGCTCATTCTCCTTAATTTTGCTTCGTTTCAGACAGTCTGGCTTTTTCTGCCAATTTGCTCATCCAAGTTCTGCTTGTGTTTACAGCATCACAATTGAAAACCTGCATGGACTGAGTCAGAAATGATCGCTTCATCTATATGATATTCTTAAGCACAGAGTAGCCAAGTCTTTGGGGGGAAAAAAAGTTCAGTGTCAGATGATTAGTCGTGTTAGCTTCGTACCTCTGAGCAATGAATTACTGATTTTATATCTGCAGAAGTGGGGGGGGGGCGGAGTGGGAAGAGGAGTGCAAGTCATGACTTAAATCTGTCTCTTGGAGCAGGCAAAGACACAAATTATTTAGAGGAAGAATCATGCAGTGTCATGAGTACTGGATGCTGCTGCTTTTATTTGTGAGGCCAATGCATTTTCGAGAGGACTACATGTGATGAGTAAGCAGTCTTTTCCAGCTCTGCTTGATTTTTTTTTTCTTCTCTCAATACAGCAGCTACAGAGTGTTAATTCATGTTATTTGACTTCAACCTCCCTGAGAGGTTTCCTGGGAAAGCCAGGAGAGGAGGCTTGTGGCAGCTTTCAGGCTGACTGTCAGAACAGCTTAGAGATAATTAATTTGTCACAAAAAGGACATGCTGACTTTTGGTTGGTACTTTGGAAGATGGTTATTTATGCCCAGAGGAGGACGTTTTAAAATTTGCTGTGCACAAAGCTCATCTCATTTTGTGGCCATCTGCTGACAAAACCAGGTAAGCCACCGCATGTCTCACTACCATTCAGAAAAAGACAGGGTGTCCTCCTCTAGGTTGTATGGCTCTTCACTGTAGGAGTTGAGGTGTTTCCAAAGGTAACCCTCTATTTACTAAAATTATAACGTGAAACAGTATTTAAAAGAGAACAACAAATTTTAAGCTAACTAAAATGGAAACTTTAACATAAATCTGTTTGTAAAATACCGTTAATAGAAACAGAGTGCAAGTGAATTCAAGGAAGTTTTAGTACGTAACTCCCCTATCTGCACCACAAGTGTTGTGACAGCCAGAGTCTCACAGTCATTTGTCACATGAGGATTACAGTTCAACTCTCATATTCAGCAGAAAAAGGAAAGCAGCAGCCACCGCACCCCGGCAGCCCTGGCCATTTCATTGGCAGCTTCCCCTGCACGATGTGCCCTCACTGCCTGGCTCCTTAGGTGCTTGCAGTGGTGCTTGGGTTTCATTGTGGGCTGACGGCACCAGGATGTCCTTCCCACTGGTGTGGTCAGTCCTCGCCTGCAGCCTCCCTTGCAACAGGGGTGTAAGGCTGGTGCTGGGCAGCTGAAGAGCTTGCTCACACTCACATGCCTGACAGTGCCCCAGGTCTCAGTCTCATGCCATCTTTGCCTGAGATGACCATGAATCACCTATTCTCTGCAGAAGACAGAGTCCTTTCTCCTTTCAGAAACTTGTCTGTCATCTTCCCAGGGCTCTGCTGTCTTTTGGAATATCCTGGCACTGTGAGGCAGCTGCCAAGGAAGATAAGAGTATCCATAGGCAAACGGAGATGGTACAGAGGAGACCACTTTGCCTGCACATGTGCCTCTGGCCATGCCTCTTGCCAGCATGCAGGTCCAGGCATGGTGTCATGAAATGCCCTGACACGTGCCCCACAGCCTGAAGAGGATGACCAAGCCATATGCAGTCATCAGCAGCAGGCAGCACATGGCCCAAGCGTCCTCAGTTAAACCTCCCCTTGGTTTTGTGTACTTGCACAGCCCAGCCTGCTTTGGCATCCTGTCTGACAGCTCTGGTCCTGAGGATATCTCCCTGGCCTTTGCTACCAAGTCAGTGAAAAGTAGGGTATTCATAGCCCCAGCTCAGTGCCAAAATTGCTTAGCACAGTGCTCTTGCAGCAGTGGATGTCATCAATTACACAGCAGCTAGGGAAGGTCATCCTCTCAGCACAAATATTTATATGAGGAGCCTATGGCAAATGTCTCCATTCTTGACACTTCTCTGTATTTACATCCTTAAACAAAACTCCTCAATAACTCCCCAAAATGAGCCATACCAAACACACTGTTGGATTCTCAGTTAATGTCACAAGTAATCCTTTTCCTCTGAAGCAAATCCTCAACATCCATTAAAACCACTTAAACCATCCCTTAAGACTGGCCTTCAAAGCCTGCCCTCAAACACCCTGTCCCCCTAGCTAATTATTCCTCCTGTGGTCCTCCCACCACCTGATCAGCAGAAATCACTTGTAAGACATGCTTGAAAGCCTGGCATATAATTCCAACAGTTTTCTACCTATCTCATTATTCTTGCGCATGCCCCAGTATCACCACCTGGGCTGCACTTCAGGCAGATGCTCTTTCCTTTCTTGCACAGTCTTCTCTGATTAGAGTCATTTCAGAGAGTACTTGAAGAAAGAAAGGGAAAGAAGACGGAGGAAGAATATTGTAGCACGGTCATGTAACAGGATATAAAGTAGGATAAGCAAGCTACAAAGCTACTCAGGGCATTGTCTCTTTCAACCATGGCTACATGATAACCTGCAGTGAAATTCAAAATGGCTGGTAATGGAGCCATGGATATTTACCACCTCCAGTGTTTTGCATTTGCTGTCTTCAGAGTAAAAAGAAAACAGTAAAGAGAGGGAACACAAGGAGATAAGAAGGAAAAAAAACCCAAACCAAACAAACCACAAAGATGGTTGAGATTGGGGCAAAAAGTCATACAGACAGTGGCAAAAGAGAGGTGTTCTCTGGGTTAGGTTCTGCTAACTAGTCTGTGACCACACAGACACATCAGACATGAGCTGATGGCATACCCTGCAAAGACAATACAGCTGTGGCTGTAAGAAAGCCTACAGCTCTGAGAAGGAAGGGCCCAACAGCAAGTACAACAGGTTATAGCAAAAGCCTTAGAAGAAAACAGATGACAGTAAGGTATCGCCAGAATCAGTGCAACACCTGCAACACCTGACTCCAAGCTCCTGATCCAGGAAAGTAGCTCCTGTAGCCCTTCACATAGGTCAGATTGGTTCTGCACTTGGCCACCAGACAGTGAGATTTAACTCATGAAAAAGAAGAAGGAAGAGGGTTGTTTTTTAGAATATTGCTATATAGCACAAAAGCAAGCTTAGCTGGAGAGGTGTGAAAGGTAGAACCACATCTACATGACAAGAATTCATTTATGACCTGTCCAAGCCTCCTTCCACTAATCAGTTACTCTTGCTCAAAGTGGTCCACACATTTGGAGTCTCCTGTTTTCATATGGGCCACTCAAGAAGAGATACAGAGTAAAACATGGGTGAAAAAAAAAAAAGAAAAAAAAGAAAAAATTGAACAGGTCAAGATATCACCTTAAAAAAGGTGATTTTTAATTTTTTTTATTTTTAAGAAAAAAGGCAAATGATTGAAACCGTAACTTTTGCACAAGCACACAAGATTCAGCTACAATTTTGGCAGCAAAAGCTTCTTAATTCCATGAGGAAAACAGTGAATCAAAGACAGAACTGAGGTTCAGGGCACTAACCAGGGGCAGGAGGGTCCCCCTTTAAACCCCACCTCAACAAGAGACTTACTGGTGAAGAACCAGAGCAATGTTTTGAGGCATTGCCATGAATAGTGGAGAAAGGCACGGAAGGGGCAGGTCTGAGAGCCTGCAAGTGCAAGTTGTACTCGTACAAGTCCTTAGAGAGGGGGGAGGAGAAGACATGGTATCTGAGAGTGTTTCTCTCTATCTCCCCCTCTCTTTTATTTTTATTCTTAACAGAGTATGTAAAAAAGCTACAGCTTTTTCTTCCCCAGGTGGAAAAGGAACATGTTTTGAAATCTCAAAATTTTGCAGGGCAGGAAAACTGCTCTCTGCCCAGCTCAGAGGAAAAACCACGTCACCTACAAGATTTGCACATGCACACTCAGGAAATACGACTCTACCTAGAGCTTATTAGTGCAACTATAAATGAATTGTTCAGCTCCCTGCAGAATTTACGTACCTTGCTTGGCTTGCTGACTTTGGCAGTTTCTTCTATATTCCAAGCAATAAGAATTGTCTGCTGCATTTCTTTTTTTTTTTTTTTTTATTTTTTTTTTTTTTTTGCCTGTCTGGTTTAATACAACTGAAATATTTTCCTGCATTCATTCTTTGTCATAGATACTTGTCAGACTTCAAAGAAATAGTCAGAGTAATATATTTGCAATTTTTCCTCCTATATCCCCTGTCTTGGTTCAGCAATTTGCATTTTCCAGTCTCATTCTTTTTTCCTATTCTTTACAGAAGGTTTCTATAAAGTTATTTTAACTCCACTTACCTAAAAAAAAGAAAAAAGAAAACCCACAATAAACCCCTTCACCTTTCCCTTCCCAAGAGAAATAGTCTAAAATAGGAATATATTTTCTTTATATAGTATCCTGGATTAAAGATATTTTGGAATCAGAAACTTGGTTGGTAGAATTTGATATCTGCAGCTGTTTTCTTAGCTGCAAAGGAAAGAAGAAAGTTTCTATGTGCAGTGTTGAGAAGACCGAGAGCCTGCGGGTAGAGCCATTCTCAGTCTGAATGAAGTCACATGAAACATCTCTGCTACATGATGTAACCCATGCCCACATCACAGATCTGTAACAGCTCTCAGGACCTGACTCATCCTCAGACATTAAATCAAAACCAGTAATGCTGTGGGGCTGCTGGTAGTATGGCAGGGAGAAGAGATGTGGCCACGTCTGCATGGAGTCTGCCAGGAGACCCCTCCATCAGCATTCTACTACCTGGTGTCTCATCAGAGCACTTGCAGTGCCCTGTGCATGGCATCACAGCACCCTCACTCTATGGAGCCAGGTGAGGCTGGCCAGAAGGACAAAGCTCCTTCCCTGCAGCATGTGCCCAGAGATGGGCTGTCCACAACCTTCACCTGAGCAAAACAGACATTGTGGTCTATGAGAAATAATCTCCCTTCCCATTCATGCAAAACCCCAGGACCTGGTGCCACTACATGCCTGAAGGAATGGAGGATCCCTGCAGATACAAAGCAGGTGGTGACTGCTCCCAGCTCCACAACTCACAACAGGCAAGAGGTGGGAGCCTTCCTTATGGCCTTGTTCACAAGCAAGTCAGATTTGCCACAGGTGGCCAGTGCTTGGGGGATGCTGCTTCCTGAAGGCTGCTGTCACCCTCTTCTTCACGGTCTGCTGTGGAAAAACGGTGGCTACTCACCTTGTAGGTACATGATGAGTTTGGCTCAGCTCTTCAAGGGGGATACCTCTGTATTCTTGTCCCACTTAGGGTCATCCTGGCTTTGAAGTAGGGCCTTTCCCTGTCTTTTTCAACTGATGATGATTGTCACTTGGGTCTCATGGTAGACTAACTTGAGCTTCTGGGAATGCCAGGGCACGTAGGGTAAGCTGGTGGTTCACAAGATGTGAAATGAAAGGGTCTATAGCACAAGGCTCTTGGGCATGCAGCTGATTTCTCTTCCCCCGTCCTGACCCATACTGTTGACTAGCACATTAGAGGATATTGGATGGTTACTTCCTTGGCCCACAGCAAAAAGAAGTGTTAAGAGAGGGAGTGAGATCAGGATAGAAAAGCTGCTTCATGACACCTGACATACTAGGACTTTCAGCACCCGTTTATGAACCTGTAGTTTACAGAAAGATAAGCATCTAAACTGATGCAGATACTCTCCCCGTTTGTCACAATTCATGCACGTGCCTACAACTGATGCAGATACTCACTCTCCCCGTTTGTCACAATTCATGCACGTGCAATATATATGTAACCCGCATACCAAACACAAAGCATATAGTCAGCTTCTCTGCTCTACCAATGCACAATTATTCAAGCCCACAAGCCAAATAAATGACATACAACTTGAGCTCTTATGTCACACCAATAGCCAACCTCCAGCTCTGTAGGTCTGCAGCTGCATATAACTCCTACTGCTTGGCAGAGGAGGTCTTCTGGTGTGCCATCTGTGCAAAGAACCACCACTATCTCCAGTGCTTATCTGGCAACTGATCATGCTTAATCTACTTCATTAGTACTGGTCAGGGGAAATTACATTTCTAATTAAAACGTTCAGCAGAACTATTCTTACCAGAAGTTTTTGGCTCACAGAAGTCTCATTGTGGGGTTGCAAAGAAGGCAGGTGGGGGGGGTTGTGGGGTGTGGAAATAAAAGCACTGCAGATATAGATCTCGTGGTTGTCTTTGGCGGAAAAGCAGAAAAAGGAAAAGCAGAAAAAGGAAAAGCAAAGATGACCATGGGAATCTGTTCCACAGCATAGACTTTAGGGCTGCTTTCCATGCCGACTTGGTGCGTAATGTTTCTATAAAAGCAACTACCTTTGGGTTGAAGTACAGCCAGTCAAGTGGTTAGCCAACACACAGCTGAAAATATAGAAATACACAGAAATATCTATGGCATCTTTGTTAAAAGCTGAAAAAGGAAAAAAAATTAAAAATCCCTCAACAATGAAAAACAGCCCTTGGACCAGTATGTGGGATGTGACACAGCTTAAAAAGAGACTAAATAAATAAGGACACCTGTGTCCAAAGTACTTGTTTACTACCACAGAACAAAGACATTCTGAAATGGTGCTGCTGCTCGTCCTATCTGCAATGAAGGGGGGGTGGGAAGGAGGAGGCATATTTGGGTAAGAGTAAAAATAGAGGAAAAGAAAAAGACATTGCTTACTTGTTTCTGCAAGGATTCTGGGTGGACACGGAAGAAGAGTGGATGGGCCTTGACCAAGAGTGCCATAAGATAAAAAGCAGTCCTCGACAGGAAAGGTGATGATTAAGAGCCAAATTGATTGATGGGGCAACAGTGAGAAGTGGTACATATCCAAGTCAAATCATACCATCTTCTCAACAGCCCAAGTCAGATGATATGGTCTGCATCAGGCCAAAATTAGAGCCTGGTGTATTTTTCATTGTAGCCTTCTGTTTCCTTGTAAAGACCTGAAGGTATTGAAATCTAGGCTGACATAACACACCGCAGGGTCTTCCTTTCAAAAGGGAGGAAAGAGAGGGCTTAATCCAAACATACAGATTCTCTTTTGTCCTAACACATCTCCTGTAAATTCCCAGTGCTTTTTTCTTTTTCTGTCTTTTTTAATGTTTTGAAGACAAGGGCACAGAGATCATTATTATCCACATGGGTATCCTGGTTTCACTAGGATAGAGTTAATTTTCTTCTTATTAGCTAGAATAACTGTTTTAGCTTCAGTATGGAATTTGTTATGAGAAGGATGTTAATAAAGTACTAATGTTATGAGTTGCTGGTGGAGCTCAAGGTCATCATGTTTGGTTGAATCACTGCTGCATTAGGACCACTACATTTGGGTTGCATGGTCTCAGCCTGCAGCTCAGGTTTGCTTGGTCACACCCACAAGAGCACCCTTGAAGGCAATTCCCTCCAGCTTGGGAAAACACAAGGGTACAGAACGAGAACAAGTCAATGCCAAGGGGATTGGGGGAGGGGGGAGGGGCACCATGGGGCTGCAAGACCAAGTGTCACCACCCAGCTCAGCCTGTGGTCCCACGGGGTGCTGCAAGGTCACAAGTTCTCCAAGTTATGTAGAAAATAATTTTTAAATAATTGAAAGAGCTACCCGCTGACAATTCTTGCATGCTATTTAAAACTCTTATCAAGGAAAGAAAACAGGAGATTCAATGTACAGAAATACATCCCCCCCACCTGGAAATTATGCTATAAAAAGGAAGTAACTTAAAATAGGAGTTAGGTTGCAAAGACATTCAACTTCCAGCTTCCCAGGCTCTGTGCGGATCCAGAGCTTGGACTGTAATAATCACTTCTATTTCAGTAGCGCCTTGAACCAAGACACACCAGTATGTGATGGGCTGCTGGTGGTTGCTTAAAATATAATGGCAGGAGCAGGATCTACATTTTGGGATTCCCAGCCCCATTTTGTTCATGCAATACAGAGACCAGAGTGCCCACGGGCCAGGCAGGTACCCATTTTGTGCTGTTTAGTGACCACCCACAGCATCACGGCTGTTTCCACTGCAGACTTCCAGCTGTGCTCTGTCAGACCCTTTGCCATCTGCACAAAAACGGAGAACACGCAACCAAAATTTAGCAAGTGGTTTTTCAAGTACTCCATCCATTATGATGGAGCCAGAAAGTTAATTATGGTAAAATTTAATTATGGTCAAATGTGTTTTGTTTCCATTTGCATATCCCTCCTCTCCTCCGTCAGTCAAAATTGACTGGGTAGCTGCAGCAATGTGAAAGTACCTTTTGGGCAGCCACTTCTCCTATTAGCACTTTGCAGGATTTGATGAACAAGTGCTTCTCTCTGTTTGTGATATTTTAAGAGGTGAAGAGTTGGCTGATATTGGATCTGAAAAAACAAAAGTGGCCTTTGACTGAAGTCACACTAATCTTCCAGGCAGGTTAGACTCCCTGAGCCCATCTCTGCAAACAAACAAGGATCTGGAATGAAACAGAAGACTGCTGGAGGCACATGGAAGAACAGGATAATAACATAATAAACACATTGTTGGGCTCAGCTCTTGTAAGCCATGATATTATGTGCTTGTGGTTATGCTTAGGGGGGAGAAATTTTATCAGAAAAAATGTTCCTGAGTGAATGTTCTGTATAAAAATAACTCATTCATGGAGGATAACCCTAGGAACCAGCTGGAAATGTCTGTATTTAACCTTCAACACAAAGGGAAAAATTAAAACCCAGAAAAGATAATATGGCAATATGAGTAATTGCTCATTGCATGACTGCACTTTCAGGTCAGTTGCCCCACTTCAGTGTTTGCTAAGATTGTGCTTCTAGATCCTAAGAACATCAAAAGTACTAAAGCTTGCTGTACCACATCACTAATTAATTTTGCTAAGAAGATTAAAAAGGATATTTTGTGCCTGATAAAGTTGTACGGTTTGGAGAAACTGAGATGAATGAAGTTCTACTAAAAGGACTGGATATTGAATCAAGGAAGCAACCAAGAACATGGAGGTGATTTCAGTAAGGAATCCAATTTTCAGTCTCAAAATTTCAGTCTTGGGTGTTATTTTAAATCAAAGTTGTCTTCCTCACTGTGGTCTCTCTACTCAGAGGTGCAGCAAACAAACCTCAAAAGAACATAATACTCCTCTGTATCATCTTCTTTCCTCCCTTGACTGCCTCTATTGCTGGATAAAAAATACAGTAAGATCTGCTTGAGGTGTCCTGGTCATGTTGACAAGTTAGTCTTTAACCAGAAGTCGGACAAGAATTATAGTTAAAACCACATGGGACTATTTCAGGAAAGCATGTGGGCTGCTGGAGTGAAGGATCTACTGTATATGGAGAAAAATTGGTGTCTCTCTCCTGTATTCCTCCAAAATGACACATGTGCCACAAATAATCTTCCAGGGCTTGGGGCTGAAACTTGCTGGCCTGGAGGATTCATTTGCATTCAGCCCTCATCTACACAACAAAAAGCTTGACCACCTGACATCTCAGCATTAACGATAACCTACCCTGCTTTCTTTTACCCAGATCTCAGAGGTAGTTTCTCCTGAATAAACACAGTAAGAAATAGCAAGCAGAGATCTCACGTAGCCTCTAGGCTACAAATGGATCATTATTCACGCAATGCTTTTCTCCCTAAAAACCACACATTGTCAAGGATATTTATAGGACTCCTCCCAGCAGTAGCAGTTAGCAATATAAACAGCCAGTAAATTTCAGGGGTGCACTGGATGCAAAGATAATTCTGGTTTTGCACTTTCAATGGGTATTTTGGGAGGTTTAGTCTATGAACTTGGAGCCTTGCGGGACTCTCAAAGCCAGAATAATAAAATTCACACTGTTAAATATTATTCATTGAGTTGAGAGGTTGCAGCATCATATCTGAAATGGTGGGTGGCTTTTTATCAAACACCCTTTGCTGCTGAACAGAGGGCAGGCTCCAAACTGAAACTCTCCTCATGCCTTTGTGAAGTTATGGCTTTGTTAAGAGAGATTTTCAAAGGTGTTGCTGAAAGGTAACTGCTTAAGTGGCCCTTGGTGCTTTTGAAAACTTCTTCTGCTTTATGAACCAATTTGCAGGTCCAGTCCCTCTGAACGGCACAGGCAGTGCAGCAGCGCCCTGCTTAAATGTTTAAGACTCAAAGCAGCACCAGGAGCTCCCACGGCCTGCAGCCACATGTGCTTCTGGGCTGATGTCTCTAGCAGGTAAAGACAGCTTTGCACCACATGTGGGCAGCTACCAGAAGACTGCAGCTGGGCCAGTTTTGGCAGAGAATGCCTTGCAATAAAGTCTAGAACCAGATCCTAGATCCGTTTTCTCCATATTGCCCAGGACTTCCCGGGAATCAGTTGCCAATAACTCTCCTTCATTTTCCCTCTTCCCTCATCTCTTAAGTGGGAATGACTCATTTTTATTTGAACACTGGCCCTTCCTTGCAGTAGTCCTTGAGAAAGGGAGAAAGTATGCTGCAAACAGATAGGACACCAGACAGAGACAGGAGACTACAGCTTTCATCCCAGCCCTGCTTTTCACCAAATATTACCTTCAGAAGGTCACGTTACCTCTCGTTTCCATGCCAAATATTTGAACTGTGAACACTTTGGAGTAAGGATGACACCTCCTTACAATTTTGGACAGCATCAGCTTTGGCAGAACACTGATTTTAAATTACTCCAACCACAACAGTAAAAGGCAGTCCATAGACAACATCCCAAGATAATCAGCATCATCATAGCAACAAAGATTTTTCAGCTGAAGACACTAAGAGCTAAACCAAATGAAGTTAATGAAGATCTCTCACAACTCAGCAGCTTGAGTTTTCCTTAAGATTTTTACCAAGCCATTCCCTCTAACATATCTATTAAAGATAAAGTTTGCTAACTGTATGGCTATGCAGCACTGACACGAAGTTAAAGTATTCCAGCTGTATAGAGAAATACTCAGGCAATCACTTTTGATTTAGGTAATAGTTTTACTTGCTACTTTGGGGTTATTTAAAGAAGCTGCTCTCCTTGTTAATGGCTAAAATAAAACAAGCTGATGGATCTGTCATCATTCCTGAGGGGTGGATGCCAGCATCACAAATCAAGCCTACATAGTCAGCACTCATTATCTCCTTGCTAGCAGTATGTCTTTGAAGAAAGGTCCATGCCTGAGTCGAGGAGAAAATGAGCTTTCCTCTGTCACCTTCAGAGACTGAAGCACAGATGCTACAGTCAGGTCAGTTGGCCTGAATCTAAAAAAATTAATAGAAAATTCTCATGCCTGAATTATTTTTCTGAATAAAGGTGTTGTGTTAACTCAGCACCTTGTTCCCCAAAAACCTGTGATGTTGATTCAAAATGATGCAACAACACAGCTCAAAAGAGGAAACAGAAAATGAAACACCATGTTGATAATGAGGACAGGCAGTAAATCAGCAAAAAACAAGCACATTTTCAAACCATCACTTATTTCTGTTAAATTTTCAGTATTATCTTGGATTCACCTTTCTCCCTGATCTCACATCTTCACCTACTTCATGACAGTGAGTATTCAGGGTTGATATAGAGAGTCATTTGTAAACCTGTGAAAGTAATTTGCTCAAGAGCAGAAGTTGCAAAGAAGTGAATGGAAAGGCCACAACTTTGGCCTAAGCTGGGACACAGCAAGAAGAATGACTCTGTTAGTCCCCAGCAGAGGAAAGCAAGCAGACCGGGGCCTGTGGAGACACAGCAATAGATAATCCTTTCTTGGGATTGATGACCATGGTACTGTTTAGTGCACAGGATATACACTTGTATGCTTGCTTCCTCTCATTAAGGTCCTGGGCTTTATTTGCAGAGTGGGAGAAGAAAAAAGAAATCCTGAAAGAACAGAGAGCAAGAGCAAACTTGCTTCAAATTAGTTTTAAATGGTCACCTACCCCTTGAAATCAGAAAAGTATAGAGTAAGATAATGGCAAGATTTAAAATTTCAGCTGTTTAGGATAGACCTGGATACACGCCTGCATAATAGGCGGTGCTCAGATTGTAGCTAAAATAAGAGTACAGAAACACGGAAACCCATCAATCCAGTCGATGTAAAACGCTTCTGTGAGAGGAACATTGTAAATTTGGGAGCAATATGTAGTCGAGCTGTATGCACATGTACTTCTCACATATGGATTGAGAACCTTTAAAAAAACATGAATACACTTGATGAGAGTGATCTTTAACAATGATTTGCTCCATAGATTTGTAGGCATCTAGGAAAAGCACAGTTTGGCTATTGGAAACCCTTTAAGTCCTGTTGTCAAACAGGTGTTACAGGTGGCTGCTGTCTTTCAAAAAGACAGTTTTGAGAAATGCAAATGTTTGGAAATCATTTGATAGATTGACCCTACCTGCGTTCAGAAGCACAAGAAGGATGTGCTTCTGAATGAGATACACATCTGCGTTTGGTTAGAAATCCAAATCTGGCAAGATGACAGGTCTTTTTGGTTGAGTTTCCAAAAATATTTTTCAGTCTGAACAGTGCCTATAAGCCAAAGTTAAAAAACCAGTGGAATGGAAGTCTTGCAAGATTTTTCTTCATAAATACAAAAATGTATTTTCCAAAACGAGACCAGGCTTGCCAATATCCTGGGGTAGGTGTCAGCCTGGTGGCTGCGCCAGAGCAGGGTCGGCTTCAAACCAAAAGTGGAGCTACCAGTTAACATGGGTATGAGGTTGACATGATTCCTCAGTAACAGGCAATTGGCTGTACTACAGCTTATAATTAATTTGGCTGGCCCATTCCTAAACTATTTGGGCTGGGGTTTGCAGTAGGATGAATTTTAACTGGATGTCCTCAGCTGTGACAGCATACTGCATTTTAATTTGGTTGCTTAACAGTTTTCATCAAGAGTGGGCAACACGCTGTAGGGAGAGCAGCAGATAAATCTAATCTAAGCACCTTCACTATTTTATCTGGAAAAGGACAGGTGACATTTGTTTGACCTTTTTTTCCCCAAACTCTGATCTTTGCCCAGTCATGCACAATCATCACAGAAATTCATTCTCCACTGCCAGGAGGACAGGCAATACTGAAATAAGTGCATGATGACATTCTACTTGCATTAAAAATAGCAAAACAAAACAAACATAAACCCCTCTAATGAACCAGCAACAGCAGCTTATTCTGCAAAAACAACATGGGCCCTTTAAGCAGAGGAGATTTAAACCTCTGGGAGTCTCTGGGATGAATCTCCCAGGCTCTTGCAGAGAAAGGGTCTCTCCATCACTTGCTGCTTTCTCCTTTTACCTCCATGTGCAGTCTCACACTTGCCCCAAGTGGCTGAGCTCCAAGGCACCATCGCTAGCCAATTGCCTGCACTGTATTCCCCTGGGTGGAATAAAGATCCCTTTAAAAATAATTGTGTTTTAGTTAGGAGGGAGGCAGAGGGGTGTGCTAGACCCAAACATGAGGCTAGAGAGCTCTAGCTAGGGAGAAAAGCTGGTCTGGTCTGTTTGTTTGCCTCTTTGAAGGGCTGCTTTAGGGTCTGGCTCCAAGTTCAGGATTTTCCATGCTGAACCTGATTTGAACCTGAATCAGAGCCCAAGTTTCCTTTGGACATAAATCAGTTTAGGGACAAGATCTGTCCGAAGACACATGCAAGCAGCTCCCAATGAAGTTAAGGGCTGATGTGTGCATGCACATGTCTGTAACTGTAGGAAGGTCATGACTACGTGCCTATTTTATAAACTTTGGGTACTTGTCTGATGTGTTTTTTGCCTTTCATTGCCTCTGTACTCAGTAGTGATTCTTGTTTCTCCGTGTTTGGAAAGAACAAGGCTTCTCCTGACACTAGCTGTTGCTCTCAAAAGACATCATATGTAAAGTCTTGCTGGATTTCCAGCTCAGTCAAGTGTTTACAATAAAGTTCAGGAAAAGAGAGTCAGGGTTATGTCCTTCTGCCTGGCATCCACGTGCTGTCTCACTATGGCTGATTAGAGTGAGACAAAGCTATCCAAGATGTCCTGCAAGACTGAAAACTTTGAATCAATTTCTCTGCACTTTCTACACTGCTCCATGCCACCTTTGGTCTCTGTGGGACTGCACACATTCACACGCGTACAGCAAGTGGTTAACCTTAAGTAGGTAGAGGGTTTTAGCTTAAAACAGAGCTGATAAAAGCATTCCCATTCAGCACACCCATCTCCCAAAGATTTTATTATTTTTATTCACACTGAGATGTCTTTTTCTCCATGTAGGAGAGGTCCTCTAAATTTCTTTAAAATAATTCAAAGGTTTAGTCAACCTGCAGGCATAACAAGGTTTTTTTTTAAAAAAAATCACTGGGGTAGCCATATGGCACATGCATGGAACACATGGGAAGTTTAAGAGGTGTTTTTTTCTCTCCTGTCAAAGGAGACTGCTCAAGAAGTAAAGGCCAGTTTCAAGTGAGAGCGGCAGCCTCACAACTTGAATAAAGCAAAGATCCTCGGCAAATACAGACTTAATTACTTCTCTAAGCATCAGATGGAATGTTATACATCATAGGCATGTCATCAAGTGCGTTAAACATATAAGCTGGTCCCTCTTTACAAAGGGCCATCACGATCTCTATTGGACAGTTTCCACAGCAGATGTGACTTTCTGGTTATGATAACCTTAAATACTTTAACAACAGCCTTTGAATACTGCACCAAATTTTTTTTTGCTTTTGTTTTCTCCCGAAAACTATAACATAACCCAGTTTAGCATCAAGTATAGAGTTGCTCTGTGTGTGGATAAAAGCTAATAGCTCCAAGTACATCATAGTACGAAGTAGATCTCCATCCCTTCAAACTCTCAGGGAGAAGGGGGAAAAAAAACACTGGATCAAGTTTAGCTTTGGCATAAACGGGTGCAATTCCCAGAGGGATTTGCACCCGCTTATGCCAGGATTGAGTTTGGCTCGTGGAACTTGCAGGGTGGTCGTGTAATTAAATTATATGGTGGTTCAATATATTTCTACAATGCCAAATGATGCAATATTTTTTTCAAAAATGGCAGCTGTGCGTTATTTAAAACAAACTAGTCTACTACCTTCATTACCAGCTTGCTCTCAAGATTCAGCATTTTTTCAAACCATCACTGAGGCATCTTAAGCTTTTGTCTTTAGACAGGAACACTGACAGTCTGAATTATGCACTGCTTCCTCCTTATTAGAAGCTGCTTATAAAAAAAAATACTGCCACTGTGGTCTACAGTTCAATGAAGTCCATTGTAAACTCCCCAGTATAACATAAACCTCCCTAAAACACATAAAATTATTGGCTTCCAAGAACATTCTCACTGAAAGAAAGCTCTGTATTTAGTCTTTGCTTAAAACACAGGTATTTGGTTTGGAATTCAAACTCCCAACTCAGTTTTAAAAGGTTGAGTCCAAGGAAAGTTGACACGGACCATGTAATTTTAATTAAAGAAAGATTTTGCTGCTTTATGGCCAACAGGGGCATTGTAACACTGACATATCGATGCTAAATAATTATGAGCCCATAAATAATTCAGTATATAAAAACGCTGTATGGCTGGTGCCAGGTAGCAAAGGGAAACAGCATTGAAGTAGCTGACCTGCCAGGTTACTACTACAATGCCAGGGGATAGACAGGTAACGTGACCTAGCAGCTATCAAAACAGTGTAGCCTGCAGTGTTCACTACCCACAGCGAGCGCTTGAAAGTGGAAAATCAAGGGCTGTCCAGTTTTGTCACCTCAGTATTTTAGCACCACTGTCATAGAGGAGGATAAACTTAGAGGAGCGGTACCAAGGAGAAAGGCAGTAGGGAAATCATGTGCAGAAAGAGAAATATTAAAAAGCAAATGAGTGATTAATTTAAGAAGGCTTTTTTTGCAGGAGCTGGGCAAATACCACAAACTTATTTCCATGGATAATCATTTCAACCTTTAAGATTGAATTCAGTTCAGATGTGCTCCTGACCCTTTGGTGCTTGCTCTCCATGAACTTTCAGAAGGCAACTATTCATTGGCATAGATAACGGGGAAAACAAGCTTTGACTTCTCAATCTAGAGTATTCATGCCAGCAGGTACATACTTTAAAAGAGGTGAGATTTTAAGATTTTAATTTATTTAAAAGCTTGATAGAGAGCCTTGCAGCTCTGGACAAAACGATACGTATCACACAAACTTGTGTTGAGAACCATGCCCAATGGGTCTTTCAAAATACATTTCTGTTCTGTGCCATTAGCCATGATAACACTTGAAAATGCTCTGCTCACGGATGCTGTGAGATCACTACATTTTATAACCAATGAACATGAGGATGACAGGGAATAAGAGGCCTCAGGCAGATATGATCAAGCAATTTAACTAAAGCTTCACAAAGAGAGATGTGCACAAATGAATGTTGCATTGAAACTTTCCTCTTTTAACTAACCATAAAATAACAAAGTACACATGTGAGCAGGTTTCATAGGAATACTTGTCAACTAGAAAAGTTCCATGTCCTGATAAAGAAAATTAGGTTTTCCAGTTTATTTTCCAAGATTCTCCTCCCTGGTTCATCTGCTATCCTTCTGCTCCTTTCCCTTTGGGAAGGCTCAGTGGCTTCAAGTACTTCCTTGGATTATGAGAGTTCTATTGAACAAAAGGAAAACAACTGACCACCTGCAATCAACAAGTCAAGCAATGTAACTCAAACAAGAATATCCAATAGGTAAATGCTTGTGCTGGATTAAATTAATGAAGCAAAGACAATTGCTAACAATTGTACTAGGAGACTTTCCAAGTTAGGTCTTGCTGGAAGATCAAGTGCTGAACAGGGATTACAAGGAAATGCTGGGCTGCCCCTTGCATCCACCAAAATTAAGACAATACCTCAATCCAAGAAAACTCTTGCAGCCCAACAAACTGTATGGTTTTAGTAATTCACCCCTGAAGATTTAGTTTTCAGTGCTTGGGCTTGTTTCATTGCCCATCTCACACATACCTTAGATCTTTGTGCACTTTGCTGCCCCTGCAAGTACAGTTGTGTTTGATTTTCATTAGTGAATTAGAACAGGGGAAAAAAAAAAAAAAGAAACCTTTTCCTTCAAGGAAATAGTCTTCACATATCTATGTGCCAGTTCTTTGTCTGGATCTATGTCACCAAAGACACAGCCAGTCCTACCACACATGGCTGGAGGTCCAAGCAACATGATGGCTGTAGTGGGAGAGCCAGGTCTCCCTCCGGGTTCACACACATGGGCTGGTGGGATGCAGGCAGCCAGCTCTGCCAGGCCCTGGCAACTGCAAGGGACGGGACAAGTAGTGGAAATACAAAATAAAGCCCAGAGACACTTTCAGATGCCAATCAAAGGCTGCTGGGGGGTTTGTTTTGTTTTGACTCATGAAGCTCTTGTCACATCTCTGCTGCAGGTGCAGCCCTCTTTCATCCTCTAAATCAAGACATTTCCTTTCCCATAGTTGGGGAAAAGAATAGGTTCCTCCAGCTCCAACCAGAACAACACCTCATGCTGAATGATTTCTTCCCTCTTATTCCTCTCCTCCACCATAACAGCAGTTGCCTTGTGGTTGCTGCTGCAAGAACCAACGTTACAAGTAGAACTGACAGCTTGGTAGTGCAGAGCTGTACTTGTGCCCTTGCTCTACTCAAAACCTTCACCCCTCCTTTTTTAAAAAGAGGAATATATCAAGATCCTGGACCTGGATTCCTGGTGTCACTTCACAGGTGGAACCCACACTTCAGTGTTGGAGAAACGGAAGACTCTGATGTCCACTTGTGGACTGCCTTCACAGAGCTAGGGAATGGTCTAGGCAGAGGGCCACCATCAGGATGTAACATTGAATCTTCATCAGGATTCATGAGAACTTCCAATGGTCACTTATCACATTTATTTAGGAGGGGAGCTTTGCCAAGGCTTCAGTGTTGGGTGAATTATATCTCCTCCAAAACAATTAGGCTTTGGGGATGTTTTGAAATTCAAGAGGACTAGAACAAGTCCAGGCCAGAGGGTGTGAGTTCCCAGCTTGCTGCAAACAAGGCTCAAGCCACCCACCAAAAATTCACATGCACGTCAAGCATTGGGAATTCTCATAAAATTATCACTCTCCTTTTTGCTGAACGCTGCCAGATGATAGAAAACTAAGACAAAAGAACTCCAGCTTGACACAAATCCATAAAACATCTCATGAGTAAAGGGCTCAGGGCATCTGATAAAGAGGCATAAAAGTGTGCAGAGATGAGGCAGAACAATTAATTGATTGTAGTGCACATCCTAAGGAGAAATGGAGACAAAGCTTAATACAGAGAAATATAAACAGGACAAAAGCAAGCTGGACAACACAGTTCACAGCCTACTGCTACAAAACCAGCCTAGGCTGGTAGAGGCGCACCTCTGACTTCTGGGTGACTTTTCCACCAGCTCTTGGCTCCCTTTCCCTGATGAAGCAGGGTCATCCCTGTGAGGAAGATACTGACATGGTCATTGCCACCTTGGTGGAGCCAACTTTGACAAACCTGTATGTTTGAACATATTTGTTAACAGGTCAGAATTAAGAGTCAGAGCTTTTATCTCCTTTTATACCGCCTTCCTAAGAAGCTCAATGATTAAAAAAAAAAAAAAGCATTATTTCCGTGGCTGACAGCCTAATATGCTCAGTCCAAAAGAATGAACAATGTGTGCCTGCACAAATGGTTTACTTTCCAAGAGGCCTTTGTGATTTGTCAAATTAACACCTGGAGAACGAAACAAGGAGGAGTTTCATCCCCAGGCAGAACGGACCATCAAGTTTCCTCACAACCTCTTTTGCAGAGTTGGTTCCCAGAAGAGGCAGAGAGCAAGTTGCTGTATGTTTGCCGTGTGTGGCCCAGCTCCTATTCACAAGCTCTTAGCTGCTTAATTACCCTCCCTCCGAAGGGTCACGCTTTGGCTAAAGAATACCCTGCACTCATCCTAATGAATGCTAATAAAAAGCATTTAGTTGACTAGTGCAACATAAACCTCTGCCCTATTTCATTGCATCTGCTTAATAGGAACCTCATTTAATATCAAATTACTGCTTGCTCAGCCAAAGCCTTGTATTTGTGGTAACAGGGCTGCGAGGCGGGAATATCAAGAGCTGCAATATGGAAATTCCTCACTAATATTCTCTGCAGGGCCATGCAATTACTTAATTCATTTAGCTGAGCAAGTCTGATGGCTCAGCCAACTGTTTCACAACATGGAGCACAATGCTAGGCAACTGGCCTCCCCACGGGCCACTCCTGCCGTATCGCTTTTCCTGGGACCCTGCTATTAACAGTTGCTTTGGGGATTTCACAAAGGATCACAGATACTGTTACCAAATGAATGAGCTTGTAGTGGTGAACATGAAATCCTGCTTCTTCCCAGTCAATCAAAAGCCAGCGAGAGGATGCCTTGTGAGACAGCAACCACAAAGAGACAGCTTGGTTGGGTTTTAACCTCCATCTGTTGGTACTGAGGAGCACCAGCACATGGACAATTGTCTGCATTTAAAAATATTCCCTCTTGCAGTTTTTGAGAAACCTGCTCTAAAACTCCACCCTGCCACTCCTCCCCACCCCCAGCTGCTCCACTCATGTCAAACATTTTGGGGAAATTTTAAAAAATGTAAACAGTGATAATTCCCAGCTCCCATGAACAATCACTTACCAGAACCGTTTTCACACACATTCTTCACAGCTTTAATCAAACCTCAGACAGTAATGTTTTAGGGGAAAGGATTTAGTCAGTATATTTGAGGCAGCAGAGGGAACCATGTTAAGAATGAATGCTAAATGTTACCATTCATAGACCATGGGTTTTAAAAACAATTAAAAAAAACATCCTGTCGTGATTTTAACTCTGTAAACAGGTTGGCAAAACAAAATGCTGAAATATTTTTTCCAGTCCTGGTTTACGTTTGTAAAAAGGATATTGAAAAATTGGAGAGGGTGTAAAAATATACAACCCACAAATGTGATTCAGCAGCTGCAGAAGCTGCCTAATAGCAGAATTTAAAGTGTTTGATGTGTTTATTCAGTAAGAAGCAACTAGATTATGGAATATGCATGTCTTCATTGGAGGAAAATGGTCTAAAAAATGTGATGAACAGCAGTATAAAAGTTACCCACAGCACTGAAATCAGGCCAACGCAGGGTATCCCATGATGGGCACAAGCTAACAAGCAAAGTAATAGCTCTGCCACTACCATTTTCAAAACAGATGTCTGTCTCAGAGATAGAATTTCATCAAATAAGTTATTGAGCTCAGGAAAATATGTGGGTAGAAGGCAATAGTCTGCAGCAACTATGAGTGATATTGGATGGGTTATGGTACAAGTGCAGTGACTGGTGAGGGAAGAGAGATAAAAAACCCTGAAGAAACCCACTGTTAAGAGAAACCTGCCCCACTCATGATAAACTGCTGTGCAAAAACCTCCCTCCACACAGGGCATTGCTCTGAAGCACGATAGCTTGTCCCTATATTTCCCCCTTAAATAATCTTATTTTCACCTTTACTTTTCACCATTACAGGCTCCTTTACAGACATAATGCACACGTGCTAGCACTAGGACAAAGCAACTGGGAAACAGCGCAGGTATTCCAGCATATATTTTCCTATAAGAGGAAAAACCACACAGAGGGCCAGGAAATCTGCATTGTTTCTAGTCTCTCCAGGGCCAGCAGATGTCCTGAGAGCTGAAGAGAAAAGCGTTTGTGGGAAAGGTCAGTGCCTGAACTGCAACTGAGGCTGCTGCTGCCACATCACGTCCACCTCCCTGGCAGAGGGGTTGTGGATCATGGGCACAGGGTAACAAAGTAGCATTGGAAAAGCAGGTATACCTACAATGGCACACTAATACACCTGCATTTGGTAGGAAACAGTGACCCCATCTCTTCCTGCTCTATACAACTTCTGCAGATGGCTTCTGTGGTGTCAAAGCAGGAGCAATACAATCTGCCTCCACCACTTGTCTTGTGCCCAGGTTTACCATGTGCATAGTTTTTACACTGCTGCTCCTCCTTAAATGCTTGGAAACCAAGGATGTGCCCAACTGTAGCAATTGTAGAAAGCTGCTTTGCACAGGAAGCCATTGCTTTCCTTATCCCAAATTTCTCTCAAAAATCAAAGTTAGATAATTTGAGGAAAATTTTCATCCTTGTTTGCATGTAAAAAAAAATCATTCCCCTTGCACAACTCCCCCCCCATCTGCTTTCATGCTCTGCAACCCATAGTCTGTCACCAGCAACATGCAGAACCCAAAATTCAGTAGCAACCTGGCAGCCTATCACGATTCATTCTTTGGTATCTCTTGCCTGGTTTTGCTTTCAGTTGTGGATTCCAATGGATTCGTGATCTCAACGTGAAACTCCAGAAAAACCCTGAAATAGTTCAGATTTGACCTAAAGCTGGAGATGTACTTCATGGGAAGGACATGGTTTTTGGGAAGAACTCAACCATTGTTCATCTGTGGATGTACAAATCACAGCCAAACTTTGGTGTGGAACAGAAATCCTCCCTGCCAAAACGCCCTAATTTCTGATTCAATTAAAATGAAATAACCTTACTCTACAGTTAAGCTTTGCCAGTCTTCAGATTCTGAAAGCCAGGATATTTCTTCACGTGCAAGGAGCACCATAAGTCTTAAAAACATCAGCTTTGCCAGTACTGGGCATCTAACATTAGTCACACACATGCTGAGAAGGGATGGCTGGTGGTTAACATCATGACAGAGACCTCCCCAGTTGCACCCCTGGTTCAGAACATTGGAGTTTGTCACTACTGAGTGCTTTGGAGGAGTTTGGTGAAACAAGCCATTGTGTGAAATCTGGAAGGAGCTTGCAAGGAGGGGCAATGTGGCTCCTGAACACCTATGATGTAAACAGCTTGGAGTTGTATTACATCTGCCCCAGTACCCTTGCAGCATTGCTGCTTTATGGTCACACACTTAACTGCCTGCTTCCAGGAAAACTACTACCTCCAGATCAACCACCATTACTGCTTAAAATGCATTCTGCTTACATACTCCATAACTCCTCTGAACAGCAAAAGGCAACTTAGCAAATTTCTAAGTTCCCCTATTGTAATGCAAAACACCAGAATGAGCCAACAGGTTAAAAAAGGACAAGTCTAAGTCAGCAAGGCTTACAAACAGATGAGAAAGCAGATGAAAACCAACGCAGCCCTACACTAGAAGAAAAGACTTCCCTAGGCTTGTGTTCAGCCTGACACCTCCCTGTCTGCCAGCTATCATGGGTGGGGAGAACAACAGTGGAATCAAAATCAGGGACCCAGAAGGAAGAAAATCCCCACAGTGGACTGAAAAGGCAAAATCTAGAAAACTTTTGCACAGATGTGTGCTGAGAGCAAGAAAGTGTCCTCCCACACATACAAAGCACTTCTGTGCATCCCTAAACTGTCCTAGCCAGCTCCAGAAGCCAGCAGGGTGTTGTGGGTTTGTGGGATGACAGATAGACTAGGTAGAGATGGACAAATGCCCTCAATGCTCAGCAGCTGCTGGAAGAGCTGCTCAAACCTGCATGATCACCTGGCCCGTTCCCAACTCATTCACGATGAAACCACCACCAGCTTGTGGCACCTCAGGCAAGGAGCCACTAAGTACGGCTGCTGCCTCAAAAAAAATATGGCAAGCCACAGTGTCCTCTAGAGGTGGAAAAATATCTTATGAATTGGCGACAGAGAAAGACAGGAGGACACTGGAGATCAGGATTCCTCCAGGCTGCTGAGGGACAAAAAGGTAAGGCTGCTGCTGGGCATGGGCGCAAGAAGGACAGACAGGGATGGGTCATGCCACCTGGCTCCTTCACAGGGAACAATGCCCACAGCACAACAGAAATGGTCAAAATTCACTTACTCAGATCAAAGCGACATAAATAAAATAGCTCCTCAAGGTTCCCAGGTGTCAATCCCCAAATTTGGCAGCTTTGATGCCCATCACACCTCTTCTAGCCTGATGCTGGGTGAACACACTGGGAGAGAGCCCCACGTGGTAGGGTGGCTGCTTGGTTTGGGCTCTCCAGGTTAGGTAAGACAATCTTTGTGAGGATAAGGAGGAAAAAATGTACACAATTGCTCAGAGAATTACTAGTTTGGGTCAGGAGCTGTTTCTGGTGTTGCCTAAACACAGAGAGCACACAAGTTTGAGTAGTCCTATGAGGCTTCATACAATTGTGGAAAATGAGGCTCTTAAGTGTCCTAAAGCTTGCTCTCAGCTAGTATTCCTGTAAAACCAGGAAAACCTCCTACATATCTTTCAAAAATAGCTATGATTAAAAAAAAAAAAATGAGAAAGAGAGGAAGAAATTTAATAGTCCTGAAATAGGCTTGATACTCTTGCCAGGGGCACTGTTCCTTGAAAGACAGTAGCTCATACAAAATATCCCATCCTTTCCCTCTGTACCATTGAGGTGTAGCTGTTGGTAAACACCAGTCACCACAGCCAACACAGTCACACAAAGCCACTGCATGAGGAAGAGCATTTTGAGGAAAAGCAGAAACCAAGTACCTGGAGCAGCAAGGAAGTAAGGGGCTGCCAGACCTGCTGGAGCCTGACCAGTTTCTTACTGCCCTCTCCTATCACTGCCAGCAGTCAGCCTAAACTCAAAACACTTTGGGGGCTCTTCCAATCAGGAGGATAAAATTAGGTTTGGAAATGCTGTCTCCTTGCAAGCAGACACTGCTCCATCCAAGTAAGTATGAAGGCTTGATATTTGACAGATCAAGAATCAAATGAAAGAAACACCCCCACCCACACACAGTCAGACCATTACCCTGAAGCTCTTGCCTTGCTTTTCCCTCTTTATCCTCTTAGCTGTAGGCTACTCCCTCCAAATAGATATCACAGGGCATCCTGACATCCACTTGCCCCAGGAGCCCCAGCAAAGCCTCTCTCGGTCAGCCAGGTCTTGTATGTCCACCTTTCAAGAACCAGACTATTACTGTGAATATTACTAAACAAAAGACCATTCAGCAACTCCCTTTAGTCCAAAGGGTAGGACAGTTGTTCCTCCCACCATCATTTTGGCTTGGCCTTAGACCAGTCTAGAGCAAGGTGCAATACAAAAAAGCTGGGGAAGTCAACCACAATTAAAGAATTATTTTTAAACTGATAGTGACCACAGAGCTGCAGGTACCAACCAGTTCTGCTTCATGGGGAGAATGGCCAAAATGCCAATATCCTGCTTGTTCACCAACCAGTGACTGAGAAATCAGTTGTCCACAAGAGGACTGAAAGCCTCTGAGGGATTTATAAAGGAATATTTAATCTCTGCATCCCAGACTTGCAGCCCTAGTTGCTAAAGCAGACTGAAAAGTAGAATATTTCCCACTACTCTAGCCTACGTGAGGGAGGAGAATGAAGAGAACTGAACCTTAGTGCGGTTTTTAACCAGCCCTGACCATGCATAACACTGGCTGAACTGATGGCAGCTGTCCCATGGCCGAAGCCTACCCTCCCATCGCATCCCAAGCAGCTCCAGTGGGGCAAGAAAACAGCTTTCCTCACTCAGGGTACGTGATCAGCTGTTGGCTTACCACCCTGGGTGCCACACACTGCATGCATTTTTAAGTAGCAAAATATACCAAGATGGAAGTGATAAGCACATTTTTGTATACATCCTGCACAGGCACTATTTCTAAGCATGAAAAAACAAATCAAAAAACAAACCAAAGTCCCTCAGTACTAAGTTGTCCCGTAGACGCAAACCTCCAGTTTTCACTGAGCTGTTCCAGCCAACGGATGTATCTTTGGTGGAGAAACCAGAAAAGTTTCCAAGCCAGGAGACCTAATGCCTTGCTGGGGCAGGGAAGAGCTTCATTACTCGTTGGAATAATTAGAAGCTGCACTGCTGCAGCCTGCCCAGCAGGTGGTAATATTTGTTAAAAGTTTAGCCAGTACAGTCCCTGAACAGCCGCAATTTGCACCTGAGCATAACTAAACAATGGCCCTCTTTGAAAAGAACGATTTTAAAAACAAAAACAAAAAAACAAACCAAACAGTATTGGGAAATAATTGTGTCGATTTCTGCTCTCCTTTCAGAATAATCTGCCTCTGCACAGAGCAGGAAGTGCTGAGAACTGAAGCAAAATTTTCATCTTCATGTTCATATGTTTTCAAATCCACAAAAGTTTTCCTTGGAGTAAACTAGGATTTCTGTAGATGGTTTTGTATCTGTCCTTAGTGTTCCCCATTTCTAGGGACAGGTGGTACAAATTCACAGCTTCTTTTTCTTGGCCTCCACTTGACTTTAGATTTCCGATATTTGTATTATTGTTAATTCAAATTATTTATTACCTGATAACTCCAGCACTTGGGATATGGTGAAAAACAAGCATTGAAACAATTGTCCCTCAAGAGCTGCTTTATTGCACAGCAAACAAAGCCTGTGTGAGTACACATGGGAATATGTCTTTCTGACACCTAAACTGTAATTAGAATGAGCACATAGTTCATGCTGCCATATGGCACTGCTCAGTGCAGCAGCATCCTCCTCCTCCTGGTCAGTTAGGCTTTACTCTGGCACAAGTTACCACCTGAAATACCCAACAACTTGGAACCAGCCCAAACATGATTGCTTACCTCTTCTCAGGTGGTGTATGAAGTGCTCCACTTGCTGAGGAGAGGAAGATGACTTTCTGTTCAGGATAGATCCTCCCTGCAATTTTTCAATAAGGAGAAGTCACATACCTTTCTTCTTAGAAAACCATTAAAGCATTACACAGAATAACTCAAGGAGCAGGTTATGGTCCAGTGGGGAAAGTCCAACAGGCAAGTATTATTGCTCCAGAAACCCTAGACTGGCCACGTTTGGCACACTCAGTGTTGATGCTAATTTTTAACTCTTTCACCTGTCTTAGCAATAACTGGGTATTTTAATGATTTTGTTTTAAGAACTTCATTAGTGACAGCTAAATGTTTTATTGGGAGATTTTCTGTCTCTCTCCTAGAAATCTGGTATCCTTGAAAAAAATCCAGAAGACTAATGCTAGTATGCATTTCTATTTTTTTCAGAATGTCTTATATTTGTCAACATCAGTAAATGGAAAGCATGAGTACAATCACATTAGAGGTATTATCTCAACTATTTTGCTCAATTTCTCACAAGTTTTATGTTCCTTTACTCTCTTTCTCAGAGGGCTTGAAAATAACAGCCTTTTAAATTCTAACCAGGACCATCTAGTGACTAACAACTGTGAGACCAGATTTCAAGATTAAAGAGGATCATTACTATAAGCTGTCATAACCTACACCCAATCCCTGGCATAACACAAGCTAAAGAACTTCCCCACTTAGCTTGCCTCTAACTGAGTTCAGGTTACTGTTAACCAACTAGAGAGAACCACAAGGGTGCTACACTGGCCCACACCTAAAAATCCCAGTTGTCCTTGTTTGACAAGGACCTTGGTTTAGTAGTGACCACTTCGCTCCTGCTACCCCTCAATATCTTTTCAGCATAAGGGTCAAAGTAACACTTCTTTGGTCTGAAGTAACTTAATAGTTTCCATTTAGTTCCATAAGAAAAGAGAAGATATCCTAATTATAGTCTATAAAATAAAGCAGATTGCCTTGTCTGAGAAATTACTTTGTACTCCAACCCAAAGCGTAACTTCTCCACTAAAAGCCAAACCTGATAAAGATGACTCCTGCTCCAAACTCTACAACTGGGAACAGCTCCTCCAAAAAAGACAGAGGAGACCAGCCCTTTGAACCTCAGCAACCTGAATAGCTTCCAGCAGTAAAACAGAAGCAGCAGCACCTAACCTTCCTCATATAGCATCAATCTTCTTCCAGGTGTTTTGTTTAGGACCCACCTATCTCTATGTTGTGATCCTTATAATAAGATCCAGCTGGCTTCTCTCTCCAAACAGCTATACTTCTCTACCTTGGGCTTTTCCCCCAGGTTATACCTATGGCATGTGTCTTCCTCCCTCCCTGTAAGGACCATGCTCTCATGACATATCTCCAATAGCACTGCAGGTCTTGGACAATTTAGGAACAAAATGTCCTCCTAGACCCACCTCCCACTAAAGCTCTATAGAAAAACACATCTTCCCTGCACTACTGTGTGTATGTAACTGTTAAGCTGTGTGATTTGTGTGCAAGGCATTGGATTCTCTCTCTCTGTTGTCTCTGCATATGCACTGCCTGTCCCTACAAACACAACTGCAGGAGGAACCTGCTGTGCAGCTGAAGGGATGACCTGTCTCTGTCCAGCATCTGCAGCTTTTTCTTCTCCAGGAGACCAGGACTATTTTTTCTTTTTTCCTCCCTGAAACAAGAGTCACTTTCCTTATGATGGGATGGGTAACAAAGCTGGAAAGCAGTAGCCCACCTGAAAAGGAGGGCATTAACACCAGAGACAAGGAAATTGTTCAAAACTTTTCTCCCATAGAAGCAGAACAGACTACATAGTCCTGGGATAGACTGCTTGGGGTGAAGGTTGGTCAAAGGTCTCTGAGATGGCTGCCTTGGACACCAGTATTCCTGTTTTTTCTCTAACTTGAGTCCACCAGCTGGAAGGAGAGAGAGATTAACTGAGATCCCTCTCACACTGAAAATTTGCCTTTCAAATGAGTCTGTAAGCTCATCTTGGGGCTTTCTGAGTTAACCAGCCATTCCTCCTCTGATTTTGAAGATCGGCTTCTGAGACCTCTTGATACTTTTCATGCTTCCACAGAAACTAGGATTCAGACAGATGGGTTTAGGTGGGCAGGGACAATTTGGGGCTCCCCAAACATAAGGATCATGACCCTTCAGAAAGGAGCCTTCAGCCTCATGAAGAGATAAGAAATATCAGGTTTCCATAGGTGATCTGGCAGGAGAGGGACTCTGACCCAATGATGAATATCCTCCAAGGGAGCAGACATGGCACAGGAGCCTTTGGAAAAGACCCAGAAATCCCACCTGCTGATGGGGGAAGGGGGAAAAAATCATGCTTACAACAAGATACTCATCTTTTGCAGAGGAAGGTGATGACAGATGGGGTGAGGGAAGGGAAAAAAAATTCGGGACAGCACCCTGTGTGGGAAAAGATCTTTCCCCTGCCTGTCCCAGCTAGTTTGTGCTCAGAGCCAGCCTGACGGGTCACTGGCTGCAGACACCCCGCAGCGTGGCAACGGCTCACGCCCCACACACCACTCTCTCAGTAATTTCTATCTATGTTCTGTGCTGGCTCTAGGGATAAAAAACAGCTCTCTCCTGGGAGGGGTGAGCAGAGGACACAGCAAGAAGTGGGAAAGGCAATGATTGCACCTGCCCCTGGTACCATTGCTCCTGGGCCAGGATGACCATCTTCAAGAGCAACATCAGCAGGGTGCTACTACATCTCCTTGGTTCAATGTAGCTACCTCTACAGAGCAAGAATCCCACCTGTTTTGAATGGTTTCTTTGTCTCCAGCATTACTGGCCTCTTCTTCAGGTGCTTTCAGGCTTTCTTGTCCATCCCACCTTGTTTCAGGGAAGAAAAGAGAAACAAAACAGAGGAAGATAATAATGAACAAATATGTCATTGCTGTTTAGTAAGTTTTACCCATTTGGCAATAAATCTAGGCTGTGCTTGTTCCTTTAATTAGTTGTCTCTCAGTCAGGAAAATCAGGGCTGCAAAGTGCTGATATGGTGCTATATAATTACCTGGGAATAAGTGCTTGGGGTTGGACCAGGAACTTTCTCATTGCTATTAGCAGATCCCTTCAAGGCACGGGGAAGCAGGGCTGGGCAGAGGTGGGATCCACAGCAGTGGGAGCCCACACTGAGGGATGTGGGGAGAAGCTGCCACTAGCATGCAGCATGAGGTGTCTTAGCCCTCCCTTCCCATGCTGGCAGTAACACCTGTGGGGAGTGGGGAAACTGAGGCAAGAAGGGACAAATTTGGTTCACATAATATAAGGGGGGGTGCAAGAGTAAGTGAATGACTATCAGGGTGCTTTGTTTCCCTCTCCTTTCAGGCCATAAAGAAAAGGAAGACCTTGCCCATACGTGACCTACCACTGATGTGAGACCCCACTCACATCTATTATCGGTCCTTATATACGTGCAAAGAGAAAACCATGCATCTTCCTTCAATTCAAGGAGAGAGGAGAAGAAAGACTACAACATACATACTTATTTCAGAGGGAGACGCCAGACAACGTGACTGTCTTATTTTTTGCAATGAATGTGTAACACCAGATGACATTTGCTTTTCAGCTAGGTGGGTGGCTTTTACCTTTACGTGCACAACACACAGCAAAGTCTCTGGCCACACACAAGGAGACGCTGAACTTGAGGTAAAACCATGGAGCAAAAAGCATTGCAGCAGGAGCAGTCCAGTAAGTAGACCCTTTACTGAGAGGTGTGAGAAGGGAGCAGGCTGTGCATCAAAAGGTTAGGTGTTTCATCATATGAAACATAGCCCACAGTGAAACCATGGGTAAATCTGTGGTTGCTGGGTGGGCTTAATGGCTCCTTACAATTGAACTGGGTATTCACAGCTTTTTGGAATCCAGAACAACTCGAGCTGCTGTGGGTTAACCCATTCACACACCCATGGCCCCAGCCTTATGCAAACACCTAGTTTTATTTCCGCAGCGATTACGGGACACTAATGTGAAACGCTTCTCAGGGGAGAGCCAGCCCAGTTTCTCAGCCCCCAAAGCTCAGAGCAATTTAACAGAGCACAGGAGATTTCAAGTGCGCAGCCATCCTGGACCTTTACACTCCGGGATGTTAACCAGTCTGAGCATCAACTGATAATTCCTGGTTTGCACCTTCAGAGGACTTGTGCTCCCAACACTTTTCAGCCAGACACAAAGGATTCCCTGCAGAAGTGCAGTGGGTGGGAAAACACTGTCCCACCTCAAGGAGACACCCTGAGATAAGCACGGGTGGTACATGTGCTGTGGGGCTGGTGACAAGACCTGTGAGGGGCTGGCTGCAGCCCCACTCCACGTGTTGGGTTTCCCCAATTCCTTTGGCAGGGAGCTGAGATGCACAGGCAGGGAGGGAGGTGAGACACACTCCCAGAGGTCCCCTACTGGTGGGCGCTAAAGGGCCCAACCACGGGACCTGCTATGGAGCTCACCAACCCTAGAGCTGGGTGCAGCCAGGCTGTACGTGCTGGGGCCAGTAGAGCTGCAAAAGTGCCATGGGACACATCTGCCCCACAGCAATGACACAGGCAGATGAACTGGCTCTGAGCTGTGACTGTCCAACAGCGCTGTCCCACCAGATGTCATGACATGTCCAGTCCAAGGCTAATTGAATCAGGAGATCTGACACAGCTCTCCTGGAGATACACCTCCATCATCAGATTGTACCTATCTGCTACTCTGTTATCTAGCCATGGCATTTATTTCTGGGTGTGACTGATTGTCCATTTAGTTCACTACTACTTAGAAATTTGTTCTTGCATGTTTGTACACTGCAAATAAACTTTCTTAATTGAAGCTTCCTGATCTTCCAGGCTAAAGCTGTTGACATACAGCTTCTCCTTGGTGTGTGCCAGGCAATGAGTTGATGTGTTTTACAGCAGGCAATGAAAGACCGCACAAGGAAACCCCCAGCCAGGAAAGGAGGTAACCTACTCAGCATTAAACTCACACTGTTCCCTGTTTTAATCATACATTCAATGTATGATTTTTTTTCAAATCCATGCAGAAAAGGGAGTTGATAATCAGAACCAATCCATACTTCTTAAAATAAAATAGAAGGAGACACCATTTCCCCTTTGCATCAAACGCCTTGGTTCATCTTGACTTTCTTTTTACACTGTTCTCCAGAATTCAAGCCAAGAAGGAATCTCACAGCATCCAGAATAGAGATTAAATTTAAAAACCACAAGAGCTGGCAAGTTAACCCCAGCAGAGCCTGCAGATGTGTACTTAGCCTGTGTAAATTTTAATTCCACTGTTTGACTGATACTCATAGGATGGTCATTCCTTACATCTCATTTATGATTTCGCACAGGTTTGTGCCCTCAATTAATACTGCAATTTTCTTTGCCGGAGGTGGAAGATGGTGCACAATACTTACCATCTGGTAAATGTAGTCAGTGTCAGGATACACATACTAGTGTATAGCAGATGAAAGCTACAGCCTGTTATGAATCACAATGAATAGACAAAAGGGTCACTAGAGGTCATGTTAAAGCAAAATCCGTGTGTGAGCACACATCCCAGATAATACTGCAGACAGGAATGAACTGAACTCCACAGGCAGAGCGTTTCTGCTGAAAGCCCAGCTCCCTAAGGCAAGGGGAGATGCCAACGTGTATCTGTGGTCATCCACTTCTGAAGGTGGATGAGCCAACGGGATGTCAAGTTCCAATGTGACTCCCCTTGCTGATCGGCCAGCCTCTCCGTGTTAAGGCTCATCTTCACTAATGAAAATAAAGATCATTCTGAGCCCCCTTTGCATCTGTCCTGACTCAGGGGTCCAGCAGCATTCACACACATACTGAAACCTCTGCGTGTCTATCATGGCTATCAGGCTCTTGGAGCTATTCATTTGTGTCATGAATCTGACTAATTTCATAGCTTTTGGGGTCTGGTGGCTTTTACCAAGCAGGCACATCGAAGAGCTGTAGAAGGCAAATGTCACCATTTCCCTTGGTCCCATACATGCCTGTTGGCCACACAGCTCAGACTTCCTCCTGGTGTTGTGATTCACCAATCGATAGATTCGATGTCTCACAGCGCCTCAGTCCCAGCCCTGGCAGCTAGAGCTCACAGGCTTTCCACCCTGCTGCTTCACCAGCAAAGTATTTCTGACCCCTCTCTCTTCACATCTCATACTTTTCAAGTACAGCAATATATCCTATGCCTAAAAAACATTGGGAGATGTACTTGTGCACTTTGCAGAAACAGCTGAGTTTGTTTATACAGCTGAGCCCATGTGTGAAGATGAGGAATTGAATTATTCACTGCATGTCTCAGACCTTGATGACTAAATTGGGATTTGCTGCTTTATCTTCCAGGGAGCGGGGGGAGTGGAGGCTGACAGGGGAAAAGTCTAACAGAAAGAGGCCACGCTGTGTCCCTCTGCACCACTGCTGAGAGCATTGTGGATGCTATAATTAACCACCTATAGCAAGCAGAAGCAGGGCGGTACCATGGGAATTACAACCTCACAAACCCTGTTATTAAGTAGTCACGCATGGTGCTACCTGACATACATCTCTCAGGGTTTGTTTACCTTTTTCAATAAAAAGGAACAAAAACTCCCAGGCAATTTCCACAAGATTTTAACACGTCTGTGTTAAACATTAGCCTGGAGCCTCTGGATTAAAAAAAAAATACACTTTTATGCTGCTGGCAAGATGGTGTGAAGGGAAAGGCCTGGTTATGCACAGGCTGTACAATGTGCTATGGTGGTCTGTGCTCCCCACAGTGACTTTGGGGTCCAGACAGAGTCATCTTTGGCAAAAGGGATAAGAATTAAAAAGTCTTTAAAAAACTGACTTCTGTAAAGTATCTCAAGCAGCATATGCAAAAATAGTAGTGTCTACATCATCCTAATGCCCTCTGGATGCTTTTGCATCTTAAACAGATTAACCCTTGAGAAGGTCCCACTTGATACAGTTAAACTAAGTACATCCAGTTTCCCACTCTTACTCTATTTCACCCTGCTACATGGAGTAAAATGGCTGGGCTACTAGCAGTGTAAGAGAAAAGGAGAAAACTCAGACACCATATAGGTACTTGATCTCTGTATGGAGAACCTGAGAAGATTTTGTACTATTTCTGCAAGTTTGTTGTGCACCCTTCACTTTCTCCATTTTTTTATAGGCAATTTATTGATGGGCAGAATGGGTTAAAGTCTTTAGCAGAAAGGCAAAGAACCTGGAGATATGTGCACTTAATTGTCTAACCTAGAGGTGGAGGAGTCCTTCAGGATTTGAATGAGGCAATTACCTGAGAGAATTAAAAAAAAAAAAAAATCCAAGATAATAGGAAGTCTCAGTTACCAGATATTAAGTTTTAGTATATTCCCCCTCCTAGTGTGATTCAAAGAAACTATATGAAAAAAAAAGAAAGTTAAGAAGAGATCAGGAAGGTAAGAGAGAAGCCAAGAAACACCTCAGGAGACCCAGAAGAGGACCAGGGCAGTTGATGGCATAGCTGAGGGCTGATAGGTGAAGGTTTTACAGAGTAACTCTCTTCTTCCCAGGGCTTTGCTTCTACCACCAGGAAACTAGTCATCATAGCATTCCTTAGGAAAGCTGAGATACCTTGCCATGGTCTATGCTGTCCCCAAGACCTGCCCTCCACCAGTAGAAGGGTGCAAGTCCCCAAGGGCCCAGGAGCTGCCTTGCTCTATCACCCTTACACCACGGCTACACCACAGGCTTCTTTCAAAGGATATCTGAAGGGACCATGGAAAACCTCCCTTTGGCCAAAACTTCATGATATGCACTGCATATATAAAACACACATCCCCTAGAGTGGGAATCAGAGAAATTGTGTGAATAAATGTGGGTAAGAAAGGAAGAGAAAGGGAAAAGAGAAACCAGACACTGAATTATTCACATTTTCCTAGCTCCTGACATACAATAGTCAGGAAAGCATTTGTTTTCTTGCTGCATCACCGGAGTAAAAAGTCTCACAAGTCCTCACTACACCGGTGCTTATTCTGGAGTTATGGACTGGGGCAAATGGGAAAACAGATACGTTAAAGAAGTCTATTTGATCTGGGTTGCATCCATCAAGTCCCTGCAGCGTACTAGAAGAACATCATTAGAAAATTTTACTCCTTTACTGCTACAAGATTAAAGATATTCCCTCCTTGCTCTGGCCCAAGCACTAATAATTCCCACCCAAAACCCATTTCATTTATTGATAAAATAAATAAAGCTGTCTGTTTTGTATTTTCCTCTCCATATAGTGAGCATAAACCAGTCTGGATGTTCAAACCTGTAAATGAACAAACCTTACAGCTCTACCTTCATTAACACAGACAGTTCCTCTGTCTGCCCAGGTTGCTTGGAGTGTGTAACTTTGCATTCTCTTTTAAGTTTAATGAGTGTGAAGAAAATAAATCATCTGTGTTTCTTGCTAGGACTTAGATCCCAGTAATCCCTATTTAAAGGTTACACAAGGGCAAGCAAGCAGCATGGCTGGTCTAAGGAACATCAGTACTTTCTGTGTCAGCACATGTCCTCTAACATTGCCAGGAACCTTAGGGTCATTTTGTACCCCATATTAATTAATGTACAAGATAGGGAGAAGCAGAAGTTAACTAGACCATCCCTCTCATCTTTTTTCCTTTCCTAACCTGATTTGATCTTTGAGTCCATTTGACAAGTTACATCCATGAAGCAGTCACCATCTGTTGGGAAACAGTTCAGTATTGCCTCCTGAGACAGACACGTATTTTGTGGGTTCCATCCATCTCACAACAACCTGGCAGGACAGATTATGGAAAGAGAAAGTCTTATAAGCCTCAGGTCCCACATCAACAATGCAGTCAGTCAGCCACTCTGATTTCTCTGGCTTTCTTACTCCTTTGCCAGACCCTTTCTGTTTTACAGCCTGCAAGGTGACCTGGACATTCCCCCAGGGAAGAAGACAAGACATACTCTCCTTTCTTCTCTTTCCTGTGTAAATTTTACAGCTGTTTTGAGGCTCCATGTGTCACACTAACACACACACTGCTGCAGACAAGTTGGAGTGTTATAAAGTAAGGTTAAAAGAAAAATGGAGATGAGCTGATGCCTGGGAAGATCTTGTTAATACATCTACCCAGCTGAGAGGAGTTTCATGGGGAAAAGACTGTTTCACGGCCAAAGACGGTTCCCCTTCAGATCCCACAGCAGTGCCCAGTCCCCGCTTCAGTCTGGGTTGTACTGACTTGTCCCAGAGATCACAGAAAGGATTTCACCACACAAGCACAATCCAGACTGTACATTTAAACTCTGTATTTCCTATCAAAATATTTTTCTCTTTCTCCATACATAGCCACCAACCTCTGCTGCAAGATGTGGTATAAGTTGTTTGCTAAATGGTGTTGTCTTTTTTCCTTGAGGAAGAGGAGTTAAAAGCATTTTCGTGTAAAAGGGATAAATTAACAAATTTTCCCATCCCTCTGTTCACAGAGCTCAGAGTTTACAACAAGGACATTTTTAAGGAAGGCATTTCTTAAAATACTAGCTGTACATCACTGAGAGCCTTCAGAAGCAGCTACCATTCACTTGCAATCCCCAAATCACGCTCCACTTCCCCAGTGTATGCAATATCTGCCCTCTTAGAATACACACTTTCGGTTATACTACAATTGCCTTAAAAATGAGCACTCTTGAACAATGAGGCATATTTCTATGATTCATGCTTTTGTGCTGTTCATCAACTTTCTCCCCGATGCATCCATCAGTAGTTACATCACTTTCCTTTCCTCAGGCAGTGCATACCTCCCAGGCTAATGCCTTTAAATACAAAACACATCTTGAGTTAAACATCAAGCTACACACTAACTGGGGCTTGTTTTCCAATGGAATAATCAGCTTTAAAGGAGAAGGTTTTCTACAGCTGAGATGAGAAAGCTGCAAAGGAACTGCTTAGCAATCCTCTTGAAAGAAAGCATTCAATGTTGGAAACCAAATTCTGTTTCATCTATTTAGACTTGTCACTAGTAATTACTTGAAAGCTCTATCAGCTTCTAGCTTTAACGATGTAGTAACTGCTACCAAGCCCTTTGGAAAGGGGGAACAGATCATAACAAAACAAAAGATTTTTTTTAGAGTAGGTGCATATTTACGTAAAAACCAATGCAGAACTGAAATCTGAGAAATATCTTCATGTGCTCCTTGGCCAACACCTGAGATAACACTTGAGGTAGCCTCCCATTCATGCTGGGTTGAGCTAACTTGGGTATCAGAGCTAGGAGGGAGCTCTTCAGTCCCTGGGATGAGTCCAAAGCATATGAGCCACACTTGCTCACTGCTTTGTCAGAAAAGCAGCATTTACTTAAAATATGTAGTCCTCTGAAGGCAGCTCACCTAGCACAGGCTGACAACAAAAGCAGCTAGATGTGAAAACTGGAAGGAAGATACTATCTATTTGGATATATTGCTGTGAAAAGTGAGGTCTAGCCCCTTGGTGCCTGGGACCAAGCCTCAAAATCCTGCCCCAAACCAGCAATAGCAGAAGGCAAGCTTTCTGAAAATGATACATGCAAGCTGTAGACTCCAAAAGGCAGCCCTCCCTTAGGAATGAAATAAAGGACACCAGTTCAAAAAAAGTCTGTGGATCCACACTTATTCCCAATATGTTAAGACTGCCTGGCAAAGGTTTGTTTGCACAGCCTGATCTTCTTCAAGGAGGCAACTCCAAAAACTGATACTTTGGAATTAGGTCTAAGGATAGCTGTATGGTGGGAAGCCAGCAAAGAAGACCAAGCACATCTCTGGAAGCTGGGGATGGTAAACTCTGGAAGAAAATACCTACTACTGGAGCAGGCTGTAGCTAGCATCCCAACCCCAGAGCAGAACAGAAAGTTCAGATTTGTTAGGTTTCTGTCTTGGTTTCACCTCTTCTTTTTCTCAAGATGTATCTCAGCACTTGGAAAGAGAAAAGCACTGAGGTCCTGTGAGGCTGACCACAATGAATAAACACCCTCACTCCTTCCCAGTCTTGCTTCTGCCTCTGTGCAAGAAGGCAAAAGGTCTGGTACCCACAGCTCTTCCCACATGGCTTGCAGGTGTGTAGGAGTGCTGGTGATGTGCCATCAACACAGAGTGCTGAGGGGAAAAAGGAAATCTACTTTTCCCCTTGCTACTCCTTAGCAGGGTCACAGATGATGGGGGCTTCCTAGGAAAATGACCATGACTTTTACAAGCACCAATGGGAAAATGCTGCCATTTCCTTTCACATCATAGCAAATTAACAGGAAAAATATCCATCTGAAGCATTAAAACAAATTTTGCAAAAGCCAAGATAAGAAAACATACAGGTCAGAGATAGAGGAACATACAGGCACTGTTGGTTATGGTGGCATCCTCATATTTCTCAAAGTCTGCCCAAGATCCACTCAAGTCAAGAGAGATGCTGAAAGTGGCAGCTGCATGCTGAGATGAGAGCAGCTTCCCTGTAACAACCAGCACAGAACTTGCTGAAAATCCTTTAAGATAATTATACAGCCAGAATGAGAAAAAAAAAACCCCTTTTGCTCCATAACACTGTGAATAATTCACTAGGTATTAGCTACATTTGAGATGCTATGCTGTTCTTCCCGTCTCCTCTTAGAAAGTGCTTTGGAGGCAAAAAGGTGAGGAGGGAGAGGAGAGCAGCACACAGTGAGTGCTGAGGATTTTGCGCTTTCCCAAGCAAACTGATTTTCCAAGGGGCCGCACAGCTTGCTGTTCCACATCCCCCATGGATCAAGCTCTCCTCAAGGTGGATGGTGACACATGTCACAGAAGATTTCTGCAATCAATTAGGAGTGAAAATGTCTCATGAGCTTTTTATACAGTTCATCAATTCAGTGAGCACAGTTCGTGCTTGGCTACCTTCCCTCATCTAAACCAAGGCTGCTTGAATGGGCCAAATCTGGGGGTTATGTAAAAGCTATTAAAATTTTTGTAATGAGTAGGGCACAGTGGGATTTTTTATTATTTTTTTTTTAAAGGTGGCAGTTGCTTTGCCTTCTTTCTCAACAAAACAGATGTTAGAAACTCCTGCACAGATGGTAATTTTTGATGCATTTTTCTGTCCTAGAAATGGGATTTGTCCATCAAATTCTCATCTGCTCTCCCTATTTCTGTGATTTTCACTTCTGTTCCCTGCAGTTCCCTTGCAATACAGGCATCCAGGTGCCCTTTGAAAACATTTTTTTCTTATATGTCCTTCTCTTAAAGAAGGGGCCATTGTACTTGCACTTCCACCTTCCTGGAAAACCTGGTACTAGATGATCCTACAAAAGAAACTACTGGCAATGCTGGGTTTTACCAGAGCCATGATCCCACAGCAAAGGAGGAGATCAGGCTAATGTCCACATTGCTCCAAGGCAAGACCTGTGAACAGCAGCCTTTATGGGTACAGCTGATCAGACCATGGTTTGTTGTCACCATCTCCTTCTTGTCATGTTCCAGGATACCCTGAGTTTGAGAGAAGAAAGAACTGCTTCCTGAACCTGTTCACCATTCCCATGTACCTTTATGCTGCTTGTCCCCTTATGTCACAGCTCCTTTCTTGTTCTCTTTGCTTTATGATGCTTTGCAATGAGGAAGTCAATGGTGCTGCTGTATTTACAGACAGTGCTTTCTGTTTGTGGAAGATGAGGGTAGGTTGCCCTTCAGCCACACTGCGGCCACAAGTGCAGTGTTGCTCCTGTCCCTCCAACTACAACCAGGGCTCTTCACAGCCTCCTTGTGCACTGGGGGCTGATTCACGGTCTTAGGTGCTGATTTTCCCCATTTGATCTGTCTACACATGCCACTGAGGACCCAGAGGGGCTCCTCTGAGGTGGATATGTCCATCAGAGCATTCCCCTCCACAGGCTTTGGCTGCAGATGGCAGGCCAGGAAGCGGGACACATCAGTGGAATGCTCTGGTTTTGGTGTAAGTAAGGCCACAGAAACGTCAGTAGATGTCAGGTGTTATTTCACAAACCAAGGCAAGTCTAGTGCATCTGTTTTCCATCAAAGTGCTGAAACAGGGAGTCTCCTGCTACGTTCTGCATTAGGGCTGAGTCTTCAGCCCATGGAAGGCATGGTCAGCCAGCCCTGGCAGAATGCATCAAGCAAGGCCTGTGGAAAACATGTATGTATGGTAGGAATTGCTACCTGAAGAGCAACATTGATACTGTGCACACTAACCTACATACTGATCATAAAATGGGTTAGTTTGCCCATTGGGTTTTGACTAAATTAGGCTTTAATGCATTTTCCACCTAAAATGACTAAGCAGGTGCTCATCTCCTCTGTTGATCCCTTTTAAGCAGGTTGTTGAAATGATGGCAGCCAGGCGACAAGAGTGAAGGAAGGACTTGAGAGTTCCTGCTCATCTGTGCCCAAGCAATCTTTCTGCAGCTTGGCATCAGGTGTCTTTGCTGGAGCAGCTTAATGCCATGACATGCTCCCAGTAAGTGAGAAGCTATGGTGTCCTTTAACAGAAAACCTCATTTGTCACTTGTGCTTGGATGCATGAGCTCTCTTTCTCAGCTGTGGGTGTGAGCAGTGATTTAAAAGAAGCATTAAAAGAGACGAAAAAAATAACGGGCGTGGAAAAGCCTGCAGTGTGCCTATGGAGGCACTAGAGCATCGAGATAAATTTATTTTATGGTTTTCTGCAGCAGGGGAAAGGCGGCACCTGAAATTTATGCAATCATTAAACTTTCATGTGCAGTGGCCCAGTGAATCTAGAGCAGTGACACAAAGCCATCAACCCCAGAAGCATTGCTGTTTATCAAACTCACAACTTTCCCCCGAAAGTGGGTAACAGGACAGGGCAAAGAAGTTCACAGCTGAGGCCTTTGGCATTGATTCTTGTATGTAGTCTGGCAATTGCAGGCAATAATTCCATTGTTCACCGACTGTTAGGCTTTATAAAAAATGAAAATAAAACTGATCAGGCATGAAGGTGTTATTCAGACACTTTCAGAGTTCTCTTAATCTTACAATACAAGTCCACTGATTCCCAAGTACAACTAGATATGGCATGTCACCAGCTGAGCCGAGAGCTGAGATGGGACATGATGGAGACCCCATCGCACTTTGAGAGAGTCAGCTTACAAGACAAAATATGGTCAAAACCAGCTTGACCGGGAAATCTCTAACCTTACCAAAGTGCCTTTCATAGTAAGGACTCATTATTCTTTCAAATGTTTTATTTAAATGACCTGCCACTGTTGTTTTATTTTACCCTAACCACCTTAGAGATTAATGTGTTCAGGGACAGAAGCCAGTTTTAGCAAGTTCCTGAAACTGGTGCATAGCTTTTTTAGAATGGAGATGGACAGATACACATGATAAGTTTTGGCTCCATTTGGGTGTCCCCAGTGCACCTTTGGAAGTGAGGAGCTAAAGGCAGAAATTCACTCTGGATCCTCGAAACAGCTTTCACTACCATCTGGAAAATGGTGTGAACCAGGAAGAAATGAAAGGAAGCTGGTGGAAGGGAACAGCTGAGTAGATAAAGTCTGAGAAAAAATCTGAAAGTTTCCAAAGGGGATCTAGAGAGGGTTGGTGAGCAATCAAGTAGATCCCACAGGACCAATAGTTGCCAGGGAAGGAACCTCAGAGGGTAAAGCTGAAAAGCTCTGATCTACAGCTAAAGTGTCACCTGTATTTTTCTAACATCTAGAGAGTTTGAAATACAAAACAGAGATCAGACTTTACAATGGCTCTGTTTGTTAAGGTTGTTCATTTGTCAAGCTCAGCTGATGTATATGTGGGATACAACAAAACACCTTTGTTAGCAGGCCAGGAGAGAAAACTTCCCATGATTGCACCCAATTTTAACAATTGTGTCCGCTAGCATCTGAAGTTACATCAATAGAGTATATATTTAGGAAGTATCTCCAGCTGGTTGCTGCAAAAAGCCTAGGTTATAATTTAGGAATCTGCATTTCTACCTGATTTTGTTTTATACAAATATGCCTGTGCTTGACTGCCTTGCCTGATGGTGTGAAGGCAAAAGGCCAAAATTTATAGGCTTATCACTTCATGCCCATTTCTACAGCGGAGCCTCAGGCTCAGCTACCTCCAGGTGTTGTCACTGAATTATGCCCCTGAGGGTGATCTGATTGGGTTCTGGTTTGTGCAAGCCAGAGGCAGCCACGGTATGGATGGGAAGGCAGGAGATGCAGTATGCAACCTGACCATTCCCCATCACGAGGGGATACCAGGAACACATGTTCTTTCTAACAAAGACTGAAGGAAAGGCATCTCACAGTAGGGCTTATCCTCTGTCTTGGCGTTCAAAGTTGAGACAGGATGGTGGCAATGAATGAAGAAATGCGGGCTGAATCAGATGCACGGACACACATTACAGGTTCCTATCAGGATTGTAAACTAGGAGGTCCTCAGACAATTCCAGCAAAAAGTTTAACATTACACATTTGCAGTTTAACATTTGGCTATAGCTTGTTAATTTGCCATATAACTGCTGATGATTTGTTCATTATATTAGCTTAATTGCTGTAAGCCTAGTGTGTCTGAATCAATCAAAGTTAAAACAATAGAATTACATTTTTACGTAATCACATTTGACTAGAAAGCAAGCTGTGCAGGAGGAGGTTTCACATGATGTTCTCAGATATCTTTACAAGGGAATGATAATTAATTCTGCACTACTTCTTCTGAAGGGATAGAAGAAGATGGGAAAAGATAATGGTCGGTGGTGGTTACGTAATCCCTGCCCATTCAGTTTGCTGCAGTATGCTGATAACGAAAGATCTGAAATATACAGCTACTTTGAGCTCTAGCTCCCAGAAAAGCTTAACACAAGCATCACGGCAAAATGCACATCTCCATTTTCTGGACAGGAGCTGGGTCATTTTTATACTGATTCACAATGACAACTCAGAACCATTTATGATGGTTCTGTGAGGCTGAGTGCCAGTAAGTAGATTGCCTGGGAAAGCACGTTCAAGTGCAGGGTGAAGACCATTTGCCACACACAGCAGACAAGAGCTGAATAATCAGCTCACCATGACCAAGCCCAGGTTTTCCATGCAGGCCAGGCGCCTTAACAAGTCAACATTTGCTCCAGTTCCAGCAATGGGTTAAACTAAATGTGCCAATGAAGGACAGTTTCTCTTTTCCTCACTCACCTTTCCATTCCTTATGAACTTTTCCCTGTGACCCACAGAGGTCCTGTCATCTCCACTGAAGTGAAAACTGCTTGCAGAATAACTTCCCTTGCACTGACAGGCATATGCCATATTCCTCCTCTTCCTCCTTCTGAGCTTATTCTGAGAAGTGGAAGAATATAAGGAACTAATCGCATACATGGAAGAGCATGTCACATACTAAGTGTATGTGAAGTTTCAGTAGAAAATCAAAATGTTTTGGAAATCCTCTGGTTTGAGATATTTCTGAACTTCGGGGGGTTCTGAGTAAATTAAGGAACACTCTTATTCAGGGTAAATGATAATTTGAGAAGACAAATGAAAGACATTTGATCACTAAAAATTAGATGCAGCTCTGAGCTTTGCCCAGTCTGGGAGTGGTTGGATTCAAGACATCAGAGAAAGTTAGGTTGACACTTCTAGTCAAAATAAGGAAAAAACTTGTATTTTCAGATTGACTTCCCACAGAAAGCAATGGATATAACTTATTTCTTTGACTGTAGGTTTTAGATAACTATACAAAACAGAAACTAGGTAATTCTTCTAAGCCTTCAAAAAAACTGAGGCTGGATAGAAGTCCCAGAGTGAGTTGTCTTCTGCTTCATCTAAGTTACTTCACTCTTTTCCACTTTTTTTGCCATCATTCCTCTCTTATCATATGGTATTGTACCAACACAGCAAGGGACTGCATTAGCCATACGATGAGCAAACTGTAGAACAATCACACATATTATGAAAATACCTGCCATCAGTTCTAATATGACCCAATTATATTCTTAGACAGCTGGTTCATGAATCACGCAGAGAAATGGGCCATTTCAAAATACATGGAAAAATCTTGTGAATCTACATCGTGTAATATTGCAGTACTTGCTTATCTATTATTAATTATAATTTATCCTTACTGCAGAACCTGGAAATGAAAATGTATTTTATCTTGTAGAAGGTTCCTCCACTTTAAAATAATTTCAAATTGAAAAAATGAAACTATTTTAATAAAAAAATGAACTAATTGTAGGGGTGTTGGCACTACTATCAGTATCACTGAAGGCTACTAATGAAAATGACTACCATTCTCTGACTGCGTCATGTTCAAAGAAAAAATTGCTCTGATTCCATAGGACTTCAGAAAATTGTTTTCTTGGAGCTAATGCCTTTAGTGACTGCATAAAACAACCTAACTAGAAAACTTTGATCTGAAAGCCATCCCAAACTTCTGCATTAGAATAAACACAGAGATGCAGCAAGGGACCTTGCTGCAGTCAGGAGCAATGCACATAGAAGCTCAGGCAAACCCAGCATTAATGCTGCCAGATCCACATGTTACAAAACCTCACCCAATGCATCAACAGCAAACACCAGCACATCTCCAAGGACTCCACAAAAGGACTTTATCATCTCAACCTCCATTTTAAGGACAGGGCACATGAGGCATTGTAAGCAGAAAGGATTTACTTAACTGTAGTTAAGTAAGTAGTTAAGTTAGGTGGTACTAGGAAGAGAGGAAATTGCTCTATGTCTTTCTGATGTTGTCCTATAACTTCCATAAATTTCTTACAATGCTGAGGACATGCTGATGTCCCAGAGAGGCCAAGGATGCTGAGAACTCTGCATATACCCAGACCCAGGCTAGTTCCCTCCTCTGGGGGAGTGCGTTTTGCAGAGGTACCAGTTTGTGTCCTTGTGTCCTTACAGCAGAGCTTACAGCTTCATGTGCAGCACTGTGAAGGGATTCATTCCACATTCCTGTGTAAGCAACATGTCTTGCACCGGGCACCCACACTGAAAGCTGGGATCTCTAGGTACCACAGCAATGCAAATAACACTCACGGCATAGCAGGTAAAACAAAGAGGAGATCTTGCAATAGGAAAGATGTTGCCAGTTACTTTATCAGAAGGAGCTATTTTTCTTGAACCCAGTAAAGCTGGCTGAGTTTTGGGAAGAAGGACTTGCCACATCATTGCACATACTTTTGTCAGTAATGACATTTGTGGATTTACAACATCACAAGAGTAGACACACACCTACCTAACAATTTTTTTAAAACGGTATGTTCCCCTTGTAACTTACCTGCTATTAATTTATTTGTGTGCCCCAACCCATATATATATTTGCTGGATTTTGCCATTCCTAACACAAAACCCAAATACATACATCCACCATAGCAATGTTAGAGAGAGCAGTAAACAAAAACTTGTTATAAGTGCATAAAATGCTATTGGTACAGCTAGTTTATACAATTACAATAGTAGTAAAAGACAGAATATCTTTCAATCCAAGCAATTACTTCACTTAATATCTGACACCACTGAAGTGTAGATAGATTTCTGGTTACCTCTGCATAGTTTTCTTCCATTGCTTTTGCTATATGCCACTATCAATTTAATAATTGGAATAACAGCCACATCAGAGAAAACATTATTTCTGACTAAGGACTTCTGGGTCCATATGGAAGGCACATGAAGGAAAGACCTATGGAAGGCCATGGCTATGGGAAATAAGCCACACACCTGTCTTTTCTTCCCTTTCCCCTTCCCCAAACTCTTAATGGGGTCATATCTTTCTGGAGCTTCCCAGGAACATGGGAACCACAAACATAGAAATTTATCTCTTCTCAGTGGGTGGGAAGAGAACTACAATGTCTCTGGCAGAAGTAACTGCACCAGGGAATCCAGTGGTAAACTCCAATAACCATCTAAATTAAGTCTCTCCTGTCAGCTTTGAGGTATTTAAAATGTATAGCTCCGTGCCTGCAGAATCACAAGGACTGAAAGAGGCTGAAGTGAAGTGACTCTCAAACACATTGCTGCAAGTCAGGAGAAAGGAATGGTATGCAAGCCCCTAGCATGGCCTGGATTTGGCCTGTGTTACAGCACTGGAAATTTGTTTTGCTAACCTCTTAAAACAGAAAAACAACCTTTCAAGTCATGAGGTGCCACAACACCTTCAAGACAACAATAAGCTAAGAAACAGCCTCAGCAATTTGGGAATTTTACTATCAGATTCAAAGGGAGGAAAATTGATCTCTCAAGTTGGCAACCTACACAGAAAGTCTTAGTTTGCTCAGTCCTTTGACATATTTTCAGCTTTTGGAACATAAAACATTAACAGTGATTAACATGGAGCTGGCACGGGCCAAGGCAACTTGTCATAATTCAATACATCACTATTATGATACACTCCAGGGACAAGCAGATTGAAGACAGCTGGCTTTGCAAATTTACACCAGAACTTGTCTCAGTGCTATGAGGAAAATAAGATATTAATAAAAATACTCTAGAATCCCCAAAACTATATGAATTTGTGCCAAAAACTCATACAAAATAAAATCATTATTCAATAGTCATTACTCTTCTATTTATAAAGTTTCTATCACTCAATGGCAAACAGAGGTAATAGCGTTTTGACTTGGAAGACAAATCACAAACCATGGAAAGTGGAAAGTGAATTGCAAGTCATCAGCCTGAGCGTGTTGCAAGCTGAAAAGTGTTGGTCCAAACTATTCTGAGAATCCTTATGAATAACAAATACATTTGAAGAAACCCAGATCATTTCATGCACAGCTCAACCAGAGAAAAATAGGCTAAATTTATGAGCATCACTCACAGTGGACAAATTAATCAGCTCTGCAATATACAGCAACTACAACCAGAAAAAAATATGTAGCATCAAGAATGAGTAAAATTTCAAGTGGCAGTGCCCAGCAGCAAACTGCAACTCCTTTAATGTAGTTTCAGGCTCGTTTTCTTTCCTAGGGATGAAGTGGTAAAAATTAGTTGTCCCAGCTTGTCCGTATGAACATATAATACCGCTGGTATGGGATGAGTTCTCAAGAGCCTGTACTTCACATTCCCCTTTGCAAACAAATGGCCAACAGTTGGGAATGTTGGCAAGACATGACACAAAGGGCAGGCTACTCTCAGAGATGAAAATGGCATTAGGACAAGTTTGATTTATGGCAGTGACTTTGGGGTTTCCATATCTCTTTTGGGTTATTCTTGACACAAGCACACTGACTCAGAAGAGCTAAGAGCTTTGAGTTGGAATAGATACCGGATGTTTGGCTTCAGGCTTGGCAATCTTGTTGTGACCTTGGCAATGAGAGCCAAGGGAGAAGAGATGCAATGGATGAACCGAGTGATGGAAATAGCAGCCCAATCAGAGCCCCGTAGGTTTCCCTCAGAGCCCTGTGTGGGAACACCATGCAAAGCGGGTCCAAGTCAAAACTTCGGAGTAGGGTTTGTGGAGAGAAAATACATCAAACCAATTAATAATAAAGTGAATAATAGTCATCACAGAAAAACACCATCAAAAACAAGAGTCCTGCAGCCTTACAGACCCTGAAACTTGGGGATCATTTTCACTCCCATCTCTTACTGTCTTCACTCTCATGGTCTCTCAGACCTCTGCCTTCTCCTCAAGCATCATCTTCCTGACCTGGACCTTCCTGTCCACAATTTCTGCAAAATCTCTGGCTTTTGTCTCACCAATTTCTGTCCTCTATCTAGATGATCTTAGCCTCTTCCTGCTTTATTTATGTGACCAGTGTCTACTCATGCTCCCCACAGTGCTCCCATCTTTTTCCTGTGGCATGATCACCTGGAAACTCTGCAGAATGCCCAGCATCGCTCCCTCCTGTCCCGCTGCCCCATTCCTCAACACAATCTGCTCTTGCTGCTCTGCAGACCTAAACAATGCATCTGCTCATGTTCCTTCATCCCATCTGCTCCTTTCCTTTGATCACATCCGTAATCCTTGCGCCTCACTTAAAGGAAGCTGATACATCCATAGATGTATATAAACAGAAACACGCAAGCTTTCTTTTCCACTGTCCTCAGCCACCACTTTTGGAAGAATCGTCCTGGTAGCACGCTTCTGCAGGGACTATAGGGCCCATTCCCAAAGACCACTTAGGCCATCTCTAAGGGATAGATGCAGGAGTTCAAACACCATGAGGAAAAAATGTCAAAACCTTCAGTGTCTTCCCTCAGACAAAGTAAATTGTGGCATGCAACCCAATGAAGCCACAGTCAACGTTAGCCTTGTTAAGGCCATCTGGTTAGTTGTGTAGATGAAGCTGTAAGTTTGGGATGTTTTGTTTTAAATTGCATCATGCAAAAATGATACACTAATACCCACAAAAAAGAAGCACAGTCAAATAACCTCAGGAAATAGAAAAAGAGACAGATGGAGAATTTGCCTGGCTAATTTTCTCCCCTGTGGCTACTGTGCTGTTTCTGCTAGAAAGGATGTGGAAGGAGGAAAAGTGAATAAATATAAACTGACTTTGTGGGACACATAGATAACTGCAATATTTCTTTAAGTTCACATGAAAAACACCAGTGAAAAGGATTAGTAAAAGCCAGAAAAGAGACTTTATAACTCAAATTAACAGCAAAGTGGAATTTCTTTTTTTTTTATCCTGGTAAATTCCTTGTTCAGTTTTGCAAACAAGGAACACTTTCTGTCCTTAATTTAATACCTTTGAAGGGACCAAACCTCTACACTTGAACAAAAATTTATGAGAAAGCATTTTACCAAAAAGAAAGGAGTTCAGTCTTTGCTTCAGTGAAGACTAACAAGATTCATTAAATTTGCCAAGTGCCCGGCTGTGAGTGGACCCAGGGGCTGCTCTGTCCCGCTTTGCAGAGCTGGGCAGGTGCTGCCGAGGGGGCAAAGGGCATTAGGACACACGAGGCACAACACACATCAAGTGACCTCTGAGCCACAGCATTACCTACCGGTGTTACCTGGCGATGGGTAGGAGGTTCTGTCAGCAACTCTGAATCAGAGCAACGGTAGTGAGATACTAGTGGCCATATCCAGCGTATCACATAGCCATGGACAAACCTATTTTCCATCCGTCCTCAGAGGCTGGGGGATGTGGGCGAGGCAGGTGGTGTGAAAGCAGGAGGTGTGGGGAAGCGGGCAGGCTGCAAGGGACATGAGCAGTGCCCAGAGTGGTCACCAAGCACCAATGGCACGTGCCTGGCTGTCCTGTGGGTACAGTGCCCTACTTTCCATGGAGTGACATTCAGTGGGGTGATGTAGTAGCTGCTCGCTCCTCTCCCCCAGAGACATTTTGATCTGTCCTTTCCTCCTGCATCCCCCCTTCCGTCTTCTCAGACCAGATCGCTGCCTGTTGTCACCTCTGGTGGTTTCCAATGGGTGGTTCTGCCATGTGAATCATTTGCTGCCTTTCCTCCAGCCAAGCTTGTGGGCTCCTGGTGCTGCTTTGATTCCTTAAGGCAGCGGTAGCGATGTGACGTGAGTCAGATTGAGAGAGCTGGGTAGAGAGAAACCTAATGAAGTTCCACAAAGGCAAGTGTAGAGTCCTGCACCTAGGGAGGAATAACTCCATGCACCAGTACAGGCTGAGGGTTGACAACACAGGAGGTTCCACTTAAACATGAGGAAAAACTTCTTTACTGTGAGGGTGAGAGAGCACTGGAACAGGCTGCCCAGAGAGGTTGTAGAGTCTTCTTCTCTGGAGATGTTCAAAACCCGCCTGGACACTTTCCTGTGCAACCTGTTCTAGGTGAACCTGCTTTGGCGGGGGGGGGTCAGACTGGATGATCTCCTGAGGTCCTTTCCAACCTCTACCATTCTGTGATTCTGTGACCCAGGGCTGCGAGCACAGGGTACCAGCAGAAACAGCACACTCGCAGCAACAGGCAGGTTTGGGTTGTTTGGGGCTTTTTTGCTTGTTTTGCTGCCTTTCCCCATCTCTTGTTCCTCACACATCACATTAGGGAAAGGCTAAGCACAATATCCTGTATGTATTTTTCTTAGCATCTCTGGCTGCTTAGCCAAATGTCAAAAATATAACTACTTCAGAGAACTGGTTTCCTTTTATGTACAAAAAGCGAAAGGCAGAGAAAGAGAATTCCGTCTATGTTAAGTATTTGATTTGCTTTTGTTCACAAAGGGAAGGAATTGGGCAATTAAAATAGTAATAAAACCTATAACATTTGTTTTGAATGTTGTTTACAATGGGGGGTTATTTTTAAGGCTTCTGTTCTCCCTCCTCTCTTTCTTTCTCTTACCGAATAGAAGGGAAATTGCCTAATTTAGTTTGGTTGCTTGGTTGGCCATATTAGTGCATTTCACTCAGAAGAGCATCCCCGAAAATAATAGCATGTCTTTAATGCCTACTTAATGTCAGTCTTTGCATTTCTGCTTAGTGTTGAATAGTGAAGTCACTCTGAAGATCCAATTTACAAGCTATTCTCCTGGTCTCTGAAAGAATGTTAGCTATTTCTCAGCTGGAGAATTACTGTACTTGTAGCTTGACCTCCAGATGTAAACATTTGCTCTGTTCACCCCTTGTAAGGGTAAAATTGGAACTTTTTCTTATATGCCCATTTTTGTCCTCCAGTTGCATCTCATCCAAAAAGCTATATATGCTGGTCCCTGAAATATTAAGTAATCCTCCTACATATTAGGTGAATCTGTGCTAAATAAGGTAGAACCTGTGTACAGATGGGTGTTTTGGCTTCTGCAGGTACAACAGCAATTAAAGTACCAGTGAGTGATGGCAGTGGCTATTCCCATGCTTGCAGCAATTGCCTGAGAAAAGCAGCAAGAAAAGTGACTTTGCAGAGTCAAGTTCTTCACTGGCAAGGAGGCACTGTAGTTAAACAGAGCACTTGGAAAACAAAAATATTTGTATTTAAACTATCTCCATCCAGATGCATGATTGCTGTCATGGAGCAGTGCCTGTGGACAATTTCTCCCATTAGAGGGACAATTTGAGAGACAAGGTTTTGTCTTGGCAGGACTGAGACCCACAACCAGGGGGTCATGTAACAGCGTGTGTGGTTACTGGCCCAGTTTAAAGTTTTTCTGATTTCATGCTATAGCAAAGAGCCAGCACAGACAGGTACTTGGACTCTGTTATGGGTCTGCAAAGGTACCCTGTGCAGATACTGTGACCTGGAGTGTGTGTGTAAGTAATCAGAAGAGACTATTTTCAGCAAGCCATGTATTCAGAGCACAGCCGTCCTTTCACACGCTTCATCTTTCAGCAGTTACGATACTTCCCAATTGCAGCTGTTTTTCAACAACCTCACATTTGCTTTCTCAAAGAAGGAGACACTTTTTGAAAGCCTACCAAACCATGTTAGTGGAAAACCTTGTCTGACAGCTCTTGCAGAAGAGTTTCACAGGAAGAGAATAAAGTGGGCAGCACATTAATTATCTTTCTTCAAACAAATTATTCTAAACCCTTTTCCTCCCACCATTAGCTGAGTTCCCATGCTGATATGGGCACCGTCAGTCATGTGCTGCTGTAGCTGCACATGGCAAAGCTGGCTGTGGAGAGCAGTCTGGCACATCACTGAACATATAACCCTCCCCGTCACTAACCTGACACCCTGGGGACAAATTCAGCCCTGACATGCATGGGTGTCGCTTACATTATAGTTGTTTTACAGAGATGAGGGATACAGAAGTTAAAGGAAGAAGGCTCCAAAGCTATCTTTCACCCATCTGTAATCTGTTTTTCCTACTGCATTTGTTTTATTAGCCTGCAAGGCTCATTCCTCATCAGAAGAGGTCATGGTAATTTGCCACTCACACCCATTTTATTACTAACAGGTATCCAATGTGCAATTTACTCCCCCAGTTATAATCACAGCTGGAATTATCTCAGAGCCTTCCTAGGTGTTTATTCTTCAATGTTTTCGCAAGCTCCTGCAGGGCTGAGTTTGGCATATCCAGAGGATATATGTGTCCTCTCTTCCAAGGAGACAGAGGACCACTACCATGCAACGTTGGAGACGCTGCACCACTGTGAACAACCCCAACATCTGCTGATGGTGGGCAGGTTCAGTACCCAAGATGTGCTTATTGGGAAACAGGTTCCACTTGGCTTGAAAAAGCATGTGAAAGGTAAGTAACAACAAGCTGTAAAAAAAGCATCAATATCTCAGTTTTTCTTCTCCAGTGTTTAGCAGGAAAACACCCTTGGAAACAAAAAGATTGTTCAGTCTTTAAGACAATGAGTGATACTCCCCAAATACATCTAAGTAGCTCTGCAGTCTAATTTTACCAACTTTCCAAATATAAAAAGTATCAAGGCACCTATTTCCTTATTAAAATCTACAACAGGTAACCTAAGTGCCAGGAGCCTAAAATTCTAGCAGGGCAAACAAGAAACTTTCAAATCACATAGGATAATATTTGCAGAACCTCCCCCCCCCCTTTTTTTTTTTTTTTCTCCTCTGCAATGGGAAATTTACACACCAATTCCTTCTACTTTAAGTTACCACAAATGGGGGGCAAGATATCACTTACTGTATGAAGAAGTGGTTTGGATGCTGCAGGACTGATGGCTCAGCAAGGAAGAGCAGGATAACCCAAACACCAGAGAAAAGCAAAGGGAGAGCAGGGGATCTTTAATAGGTTTGAATAACCCACCCTTGCTGCTGCCTAATATACTCCCACTATTAAAAAGGGAGAGATTGGCCAGCCCGGTGCCAATCTGTCTGGCAAAAGCAGGCATTCAGGTGTGGTCTGGCTAAAATTAAGCCAGCAGGCAGATTTGCATATCAATTGCCCATGGCTGGTACTTGCACGATCACTTATTCTGTTGCCCATAAATATCTCTTGCAGATTATCAATACGTACAATGGTTTTGCAGTGTCAGATTTCCCTATCTGCTGCTGTAGATCCAGTAAAACAACTCAGAAGAGTTGCTCTGTGCTCAGGTCAGGGTGTCAGGTCAAACTCATTTCTCTCTCTCCAGATTTCATAAATTTCATAAATTTCAGTTCAAGACTGATCCACGCAGGCACTGGTACAAATTCTTGATATTTTCCTTGGGCAGACCTGTTGTAGCAATGGATGAACTTTGCATAGAATAGGGATTTTCCATCCCTCTTGCACCGAATGACTGCCCTGCAACAGCTTTCTCTGAGCTGCCTGAGGCTGGGACAGGCAGGGCTGGGCAGTGATAGGGATACTCAAGGGCTGTGCTGGGGATAGTGAGACATCATCATGGCAAGGGCAGGCAGAATCCACCTGCACATAACATGGAAAATCTGGCCTGTCTGGAAACCCCTGTCTCCTCTTTTATGACAAAACCCAACACAATTCATCTAGTGCAGGTCCACAACACCGAGGTAGAGACAGGAGCCATCTAAAAAGATTATGTCAGAAGAAAAGAAGAAAACTGTTTTGTTCCTAAACGAGACCTGCCATGAAAATTTTCAAGCAGGAGTATTTTCCCTAGCCTTCACTACTGCCTTTGGAACTTTCCATAGGGAATGCTTCATTTTCCCACTCCAGCCACCGCTGCACAAACTCAACATGCCCTCCTGTTAGTTTATAAATCTCATCATTTCCCCTTTATGGGCACTGTTACTTCTGTGGTGAGTGGTGTGAGATGGATCTCCCCACTGAGATTAGATGAGCGTGCAATACTGATGCTGTGTTATCTGTACCTCTCCCCGTGCTGTCAGACACAATAAGGATCCACCACAGGATGGACATAATCAGCAGAGTGAGGAGCAGTGGGGCTCTCAGAGGGAAGGAAGAGGTGAGATGCCCCATGGCAGGAGCTGTACATCTTGCCTCCAGATGATTTTATTCTGTAGGCTTTGGGTTGCTCCTCTGCAGTTTCACTGTCTGGAGATTGCAGAGGACAATAAAACTTCTCCCCTTACCAGTTGTGTTGAAGTAGGAGTTGTCTGCAAGAACAGCTCAAAAAAACCCCCTTGAAAACTGAACTTCAAAGGCAAGTTATCTAACAGCAGAAGACGCTAGGATTAAATTGCCCATTCAAACTTCATTTTGCTCCTTTCTGCACATTCATTATTATAGAGCTTTTAATTACAGAATCACAAAAATTCACAGAATTGCCTTGATTGGAAAAGACCTTTAAGATCATTGAGTCCAAACATGAACCCAACACTGACAAGTCCCATACTAACCCATGTCCCTCAGCACTGTGTCTACACGACTCTTCAATCCCTCCAGGGATGGGGACTCCACCACTGCCCTGGGCAACCCATTCCAATGCCTGAGAACCCTTTCAGTAAAGAAATTATTCCTAATATCCAATCTCAACTGCCCTTGGCGCAACTTGAGGCCATTCCCTCTTGTCCTGTCACTTGTTATTTGGTCGAACAGACTAACCCCCACCTCTCTACACCCTCCTTTCAGGTAGTTATAGACAGTGATAAGGTCTCCCCTCAGCCTCCTTTTCTCCAGGCTAAACAACCCCAGTTCCCTCAGCTGCTCCTCATAAGACTTGTTCTCCAGCCCCTTCACCAGCTTCGTTGCCCTTCTCTGGACATTCTCCAGTGCCTCGATGTCCTTCTTGTAGTGAGGGGCCCAAAACTGAACACAGCAGTTGAGGTGTGGCCTTACCAGTGCCAAGTACAGGGGTAAGAGAACTTCCATGGTCCTACCGGTCATGCTATTCCTGATATAGAATCCTACATTTTGCAAAAAGCTCAAATCTCCTTCACTGAACGTGATGGATGGAACAAAGGAGTGACACAGAGTTAAAACACAGATTCCTGGCAGGGAAAAATATTCCGAACCACTGAAGTCTGGCAGGCTGTAAGCAAATGAATGTTGGGTTTCCCACTGCAAAATATCTGGTAAACTTAACCGTGACAGCAGCCTTAACGATAATAGTGCAGTGACTCCCGTTGGAAAAACAATTTCATTTAAATAATCTTCACTGTCCTTTAAAAATAATGTTTACATTATAAAGACATCATAAACGCATATTAAATGAGACAAGTGAGGCTTCTGGAGAGGAAGAGAGATGGGGGGGTGGGGTGGGAAGACTATAGATGTTTTTGAATCAATGGGAAACAAACAAAACCTTTAGGAAATTGGCCAGTGGGATTGTCAGATAATGCTTCCTATAAGCCTTATAGAAAAAAATGTATTTATGCAGAAGAGATACAAACTGTGAAACAGCAAATCTGCTTTAAATTTTGAAAAAGGTCTTATTTGCTTGCAAATCCCTCGTCAGCTGCAGAAATGATATCAGAAAAGGATAGGACTGAAAGTCAATTTGCTTGCAAATCCTACAGATAAAGACGACACTGGGATACAACTGAAGAAATAACATGCACATCGTTTTCCTCATTTTGTCATTTGGAGCTTGCAAAATTTTTCTGGAGCATATCAGTGAGTGAGTTTTAAGGGGTAGAAAAAAGCTGGACTGTGTTTATTTGAACAAAGTTTAGAGAGCAAGTTGTGTACAATTTGGCAAACTCACAGTTCTGTGGGAGCAAAAATAAATTGTTTAATTTTACTTCCAAAGAAAGAATGAAAGATAACAAACTGCAGGAAACAAGAGTAGTCACTGTTGTTGCCACTTTTGAAATAGTAAGCTTCGGCCTACACTATCTTATGTTCAAAACTCAACAATAACCAGAAAGGTAATATTCATAATAGATATGTAATCTTTCCCAAGCTTCCCTTTTTCTACTTTTCCTTCTGTATTTGTTAAGAAAAGCTCACAGAAGCAGAAAAACACTGCATTCACTTTGCAGATCATATGCCAAGTAGGCAACTGTGTATAAGAAGTGTCTCCTCTCTGTATGCAACTGAGTTTTTTACATAGAACACAAAGGATACAAATACAAATTATGCAGAAGTATTTTCACCGAGCATCTTAAAAAAAAAAAAAATCTTCTGACAGCAAGATTAGCAGCTGATGTAAATGCAGCTCCACATTTCCCTCTTTATTCTGTCAAACCAAATGCTCTGGCCACAGTCTGCAGGGGCTCCCCACCTCAAATCTGAGTAGCAGCTCTCTGCTTTCTCATACACGCATCCCTCTCTGCCTGGAGAATGGGGGGACACCAGCAACCACATCTCCCACCCTCCATCTCCAACCCTTGTGTTTACCCTCGCTGCTGCCATGGCACCAGCAGGGACCTCAATGGCAAGCAGCCTGCCACTGCGTGGTAACCACACCTTGTCCCTTTGCACACACGCATCTCAGGTAGATTTTCCTACCAACTTTGTGGCACAGGGACTTTGCTCAGGGATTGTGCTTTCACCATGGGCTTACAGTTCATGGCTGCAGTGTGTACGTGGTCTGGTGAAAGGAAATAATAAGGTGTTCGAAAGAGAGGTTTTACCAGGGTGAGAAGTGGAAAAAACAGTCTGTACCACACATGCAACAAGGGGGCTGAGGCTTGTGCCAACCAACCATATCAGCCGAACAGGGATAAGAAATGGCACAGATAGAACATAGCAGCACAAAGTGGAGTAGATAAAAAAGGAAAAACCCTCAAATCAGGATGGACCCCAAGAAACATAAACCATAGGTGGCAACTGGAGCATATACAGTCCATATTGCTATTCAAAAGCCACTGCCCAACCCTGCTCTCTCAGAAGACCCCTCAGCAGTTTCCCTTCACCAGGGGCTATTTCTGTTTACTGGGCAAGTCTTCAGCAGGCAGGCTGTGGTTCTTAAGGTGAAAGATGAGTAGCTGCCCCATGATCAGGCTCGGATCACACAGCTGTCTGTGGTCCTCGGGGACCACATGCCATCAGAGTATTTCTGACTCTGTTCAGTCCCTTCCTTGCTGACATGAGCCCCGAGGTTTTTTCCTAATGAACCAGGACCATGAGTAATGAACTCTCCTGAGCATCCTCTGCTAAATCCCAAACACCATAACTGCCTAGTTGAAGACCTCAATTCTTATTATAAAGCCAAGAGAGAATTTTGATTTGGCTTATAAACCATCAGGACAACTCTTGCCTTTGGGATCAGTGTACCCCTAAGTCAGAGCTGGCTGCAGTGGCTGTGGCTGGGAAAGGAGGAGGCGTTTCACAGAAGGAGCAGCCTCTCAGAGGGGCACTGGTGAACTGGGTCACAGCCCATCTTGAAGATCCTTTGCAATACCTTCATCTTCCCACAAGTTTTCCCCAATCAAGGAGTCCTGCTCAAAGCTGAAAGCCCTCATGCCATTGACTGCAACAGAGAGTAACTGAATTTAATCCAAACCGTTCTTCCTGCCTGCCACAAAAGAAAAACCACTAAACCTAGTAGATCTCTGACCAAGAAAAAAAATGAGGGAATGGCACAAACTCCACAAAACCCCTAAGTCTGATGGTTATTGCTTTTGTGCTAGAAGTAGGCAGATACTCAAGGGAATGGTGCCCAGTAAAAGGCCAAGTCCAGAGGCAGGGCCATCCTACCTGCTCTCCTTCAACTGCCAGCTCCATCCCATCCCCGCTGGCACAGGCACACGCTAGCCCATGCCTGGCTGGAGCTCTCTGGCTTCAATGGGGTTGGGTGTGGGACCAGCACAGACCCTAGTTTCCAAGTGACTTGTTGCACCTCTGAGGGTGCGTGTACGCTGCTATGATTGAGTTACACTGTCTGAAATGTTGGGCCTGTCTGGATAAAACCAAGCTTTTTCCTCCCAGCAACCTCTAGGAGATGGGCAGCACTGACAGCAGCTCCCGAGAACGTTTGTTTCCACACTGCTAAACCAGCAAGGAATCCAGCAACAAGCATAAGCAGCGGGAACTGGCATTTAGACTGATAGTGCTTCGTTAAGCCATTCCCATTGATTGTAAAATTACTCTGGGATGAACTTTAGCATTCATGGATCAGTGTGAGGACGTATGAAGAATTACTGCAGAATGAAAGCCTGGGAAGGGAAAGGCTGATTCGTTCTGTCTGTGTGAAAGCACACATTGTAGTTGCTTATTTTAAAAGCATTTTAATTTTCACAGCTATTATTTTGGTCAATGCGGCTTGACGAGACAGTTGACTATTTATATGTCTCTGCTTTCCTACAAGAGAAGGGTGTTACTGATGATAAATATGGCATCTTGGTTACTTTGCTGAATTTAACATCATCAGTAATAATTTCACATTTTTGTGAGGGTTGGATAGGCAGGTAAGCCCCAGAACAATTTTGTCTTTCACAGTGGTAGTCTCAACTCAGGTATGTGAGAAGGATAGTATTTTTTCCACTGACTGCACACTATTTCTTCCATTAACATTTTCTCAAAGTAAAACAGGCTGTGCCAAATTCTCAGAACTTCACGTGCATAGCTGGTGAAGAAGTATCTTCCTTGTTCTGCTAGTCAGCTCGGGGGAATAGTAGGCCAAACAGCTTTGCATCCTGAAGAAGTAGAATCTACATGAGGAAGGGAACAGATTTGTGGCTTAGGCCCTGGGTTAAAATGCAAGAGAACTGAATTTAATGCGTGACCATAGGCACTGCTTGTGCCTTGCAGCAACTCCTTCACTCTTGGTGTGCTCCAGCTCTCTATGGAAGCTGCCCTGACACCTCCAAGTCCCAGGGGTTCTGCAAAGCTAAATACATTGTGTTTGAGTGCCAGAGAAAACCAGAGGCATTAATAACTTCTGCAGCTTCTACTTGTTTTTGTGTTTACTATGTTACACTCAGATGGACTGAGTGTTATTCATAGTGAGAGGTAGGCAGGCAGTAGATTGAAGCGATGTATTTTTTAATCCCAGAAGTACGCATCAGAAATTTTTTAAGGAGCAAGATCCTAAACTAGCTGCAAATTCAGCTGCATGCAGAATTGTGGATGAAACTTTCCCAAAAGGTTGGGGTGTTTGCCTCCAGGGTTGTATATCTGGCAGATGTCACACTTAATCTATTTTGTCAAACACACAGCCTTAATCAGGGAGTGTTATATGAGGACTAAACACAACCAGATCACAAAGGAATGTACTGCCTCCAGAATACTAATAAAAGATTAGCTTTTCAATTCAGCCTCTGAATTTTGAGGAATCTTTTGCTTTGTTTTTAGGTTAAACTAAGGGCAGAATAAGTAGTAAGGCATGCAGATGAGGCACTGTCATGAGAAAATAATAATTTATTTCACTGCAATAAGAGATCTCATTTACATAAAATGAGAAATAATTAAATTGGAGATGAACTGTGTGCCCTATCAATTTAATTTAATCTGAGCATCAGGGCTGGTTCCTGGAAAGCATTTGTTATTAGTAATTTTTTGCAGCAAAAAGATGAAGCAACACTTCTGAACTGAGCAAGAGAAGTAAGTCCTGTAATAAACTCCAGCTGAGCACTACAGATCAATACAGACAGTAGTGGTGTGCCCGTAAAGCTGTGGAGAGTTTAGTCAACAGTGAATATAAAATATTGGTGAAGACGTCTGTGTATACTTGATGCCAAAGACGACTACTATAGCTATCCACTCTGACCCTTTTAACAACTCAGGCCATATGATTTCACTACATAACTGTCTTTCTTCCTAACTGCTTCCTTACCACATGAATGAACAACATTAAGCCTATTAAGACCCACATATCTTTCAGGATTGGAGTTTCCCCATCAAGGGTGTCCATCCAGCTGATTTCTCTTCAGAACATGTTCCAGAGCTGCCTGGCATTAAAGGTTGCATTTCTTTTCTTGTTTGCTTTTACTTTCAATATTCACTCATTGGATGGCTTCCTTTTTTTCCCTCTTAAATTATAAAAGCCCTCAAAAATCAGAGGTGGTGTCTGGAAAAACAAAGACCACCAACAACTAGTCTTTCACTCTTTTCTTAGAGAAGTCTAGTAGATTGAAAACCCATCTTCCCTGCTGTAAGGCACATCCCCTAGAGCTTTACGCTATTTTACAGGTCTTTTTGAAATTCCTCCAATTAAGTGCAGACACCTTGACTACACAGCGTTTCCAACTGTGACTTGATCTCACCTCTTTATATACGTGTGTCTCTTTCAAATTGCCTGTGCTTTAAGGGAAGGTTTCCAATATATCTACCTACATGCCAACAAGGTCCCCAGCCCTCCCCAGCTACTTGTGAAAAGAGCTTTTCCATTTCTTGAGCTGAGGAGCTCTGCTGCTCCTTTCAATATCCCCAGTCCCAAACAGCTACACCTGGAAAATCACCTTTTCCCTGTCTGAATTTGACACAAGGATTCTTTAATTACTCACAACATTTCATCAACAAATTATGATTAAAAATACTCAGACTAGGAGTTGGGTGTGATCTAGCCTTACCAACAATGTACATCAGTCATCTGGATCACATGGTGTTGTTTCAAAGCTAGGATGAGACTGTAGTTTGGGACTCACCAGATTGACTGGTTTAGGAGTGACCACGGAAGGTTTTTCCTAAAAAAGATTAAATCAGTGATCTGATGCTGTATTTCAGCGAGCCTTGCCAGCTGCAAACATACTGTTCTGACACTGTGCTGTACTCCTTCCAACGCATCTTTGGAAATATATGCCTCAACCTCCCACTTGCAGACCTCTACTTCAGGTGTGGTCTCCTCTTCTGGCAGGTCAGGGCAAGAGCTGAGAATGGAAGAGGGGTGAGAGCAACCTGCACTACTCAGTATGTGTTTGCTTAAGGAATTAGGGGAATCAGAGATTTACAGTTTGTAGAAAAGAAAGCTCCTGCTCTCCCAGCTTCTTCACACAGCTCAAACACTTGTTTGGGACTCAGACAAAGGAAAGGAAAAATTGGTGGTGTGCTGTCACCACAGTACAATAAATGCTTTAGTCAGTCCTCAATAACAATGAAAAGAAGTGTATCTGAAGTGCCTGAACCACTCAAAGCTTGAGTGACCTGTTAAAACTACAGAGGACGTATGAGCAGAGTGGGAAATGGAGTGTATCCCCACTCAGTACCAAAGCCTAAAATCTCTTGACTACAAGAGTAACATTTCCGAAAGTTCACGACTGTTACTCAAAATCAGTTAAAATCACCATCTAAGAGCACAAATGTAAGTCCCACATCCACCAACGGGCATATTAATCCTTCTGAACGAATCTATATAAACCCTGAGGGGGTTTGTGAGTGACTTTATGCAAGTGACCAACCTAGCCCCACACAAAGATTAATGTCAGAAAAAGACTAGCCCTTGTGAACTGTTGGCTTCTATAACTCATCATCTAGAAAACATGGCCAGGCCTAAAGAGCACTATTAAGGAAATGAACAACAGGTTCATATGGGACCAAAGACATTTTTTGTCATGAGATTTTGAGGAATTTTTTTCTCCCACAGATTTGTTTTGGGAGAAAAATAAGCAAGTTTAGCAATTCTGCATGGACTCAAATTAATTTAGCTAAATTATTTACTTGAAAAGTATCTTTACATATTTCCCTTGAAATATGTGCCTTTTATACTTCCTTAGTGAAATGTTCAGAATTTTCAGTCTGAAGTAGATTTTATTCCAAAGTCCCTTTTCCTTTTAATTAAAATAAGAAGAAAATATTTTTTTAAATAACATATAAAGGACATGAGACTGTTTCAAAATGTATTACAAGAGGATTCTCCAATCTTTGACTTCCTAACACTACCAAGAAACACTTAAGATCCAAAAGTTCCACAAGAAAAGAGTAGGCAACTCAGTCCAGCTCCTGTTGCTGCTTCTAAATCATCACCTCCATCATTAGCAATACTGGCAAACCTTCTGGCAATCTCAGCACAGAGTTCAAAGCATATGAAGACTATATTAGGAGAAGTCAAAGAGAACAGCAAAAGAAAAGGAAGAAAGGCTAGAGCAGAAATCCAGTTTCCTACTGTTTGTGTCCTTTGTCATACGTCTTTCTCCAGTGGAAAAAAAAAGAGAAAAAGTGTATATTCCTTAATCCTTAGCGAACAAGAGACAATAAAAGTCATGGCTTCAAAGAATATGCATTTTAGGTGGTGACTAGCCAACTGGCTGCTGCAAGCAAAATGGTAAAATATCCAACTGCTATTTTTTCTTCATTGGCTCTTCCCTAGCTTCCATCTCTCATGAAACTTATTTTATTTGGGGAAAAACATTTGTGACTGCTACCTTTTTATTAAATATAATTGATAACAAGCATTGATTCAGAAGTGACTGTGAAAAGGCAAGGAGAAGAACTGGTAGACAACACTCTCCCTTAAGCCTCATTTCCTATACCAACATATTCTTTTAAAATCTCCTGAAAGAGAAAGGACAAGGAAATTTGAGGTGGAAAGGAGCAAGAGGAAAAACAGACAGGGAAAAAATAGGATGGTAAGAGACACAGATTGAAGGCTGTGACCTTCCCCCATCTCCAGGTAGGAGAGTTTCTCCGGAAAATTTTTGTTTACTGGAGACAGCTTTGTGCAGAGGAAGATATCATCTTCTGGTTTTTGCATGGGAAGATGGCTGGAAGATGACTTTTCCAGAAGCTGATGTGCGTGGTGGATGAAGCACACTTGCAATTTCTGTACCTAATCCAACTCCAAGCCGACCATAGCCTTGGAAGAAGGAAAGCTTACTTTGGTTTTATCTCTTCATCTCTTTACACACCTTTCAGGTAGAGGACATGTTTGTTCTTTGCATCTGAAAAATGACATTTCCTACTCCTTCTGCACATTATTCTACAGGTTTTGTGCACAGGATGACTCTACCTCAAACACCACAGCCACACAGGGGCAGCTTGGGACAACCTTTCCTAGGAATCAAAGGTGGTGGGTGCATAAAGCAACCCTGGCTACAGCTGGGACTGCCCTCAATAACCACACCAAGGCCTGAGCCCAAAGAGAACTTCTCCAGGCTAAGGGGAACTCAGACCCTTCTTCTCTGACATGTCATTTCAGGCAACATCTGAAAGATATGCCCCTTTTTAGCTCTTTCTGCTGCACTAGAGGAGGTACAGGAAAAGGGATTGATAGTTAGGAAGGAAAACTTTTTATCACTAAGAAGGTACAGATGCATCAAGGTGTCTGAGGAGATGTAAAGGTCTTACTGAGTCTTTAAAAACACTTAGTTTATTAAGATGCTCCTAATCTTAGTAGTAATTTTTCCACTTAGCTTTTTATACACAATTATAAAGACCTACTCTGAAGATGAAAGATCATCTCCTCAGTGGAGACCTCCCCTCCACCTGTGCTTGTGCATTATTGGCAGTGCATTGACTGAGAACTGATTTTTGAGTTTAAGGGTACCTCCATGCAGCCACTTAAGGAAATGTTTTAGGAACATCAATGTTGTTGCTAAGTAGAAGCCATTTTTTTCTACCAGCTTTTCAAAGATATCTGAAGAATGTGGCATTCTTTTCTCCTCTACTGACAGCAGCAGAGATGCCATTTTAACTGTAAGGGTAAAATTTGGATAACGTGTTAGCCACTTACAGTGATCTCTGAGAGTAAAATACCTTGGAGGGCCAGACTGTAGGTGTTGCCCATCCTCATGATAGGTACTAATGGATTGCTGAGAAATCGTATTTGCTTTTCAGGGCTCAGCATTATCTCCTTATAACTTTTTCTAGACAACCACTAGCTTCAACTTGATGAGAAGATCTGCCACACAGGCCACTTGGGTCAGTATGATGTTCCACAGGAAATTTCTTAGTAATGAACAAGGACCTTCACACAGAGAAATTTGGCCTTGTCTAGATATTGTCCAAGTGCTAGCTTTATCTTCAAACCTATATCAGTTTTGGGAGGGGGAAGTGGAGAGGGGAAGAGACAGGGAGAAGAGCTTGGACAGGGCCACGGAGCAACACTGGATATAGAGCTACCACATGCTTCGTGCTTCCTGTTTCAGTGGTGCCATAGACCCTATGTGGCTTCCAATTCAGGTCCCCATCAAGGCTGCCTCTTGCTCACAGTACAGTCTGTCATCTCACAAAAGCTCTGTTATTGTTATCAAAATATTTTTATCTTTCTAGGTCAAAGGCAGGTTGGAGGTTTGCTGACAGCAGGTGACAATTGTGCACCAGCTGCCAGGCCCCCGGGTGGGAGGTGCGGTGCCAGCAGTTCTGGGAACAGGTAACTTGCTGTGAAAAGAAGCTGGATGAAATCCTGTCCCCCCTGGCACAAACCACTTTCAGCCTTCCCTGCTCCATTAGAAAACTTGGGAAAAAGTTTGTGGAGGGTCACCTTCATGTATGGTACAGCAACAGGCAACTGTAACAGAGACAGAGCTTTTATCTTTTTTGTTCCAAGCAGTGAATGCTTTGGGCATCTTGGCATCGTGGCTTTTTCAAGCCGTAATTTGAACTACTTGATTAGGCAATGCTCTATTCCAGCCATGTACTTCTCAAGGAGAAAATCATAATTAAGCCCAGAGAAATAGGTATTAAAACAATTTAATTGCTCTGTGAACCTGCCCTATTTAGGGTAGAAGCTATTAGAAAATATTTGTCTTCAAATGGGGAAATAAGAAAATAAATTTGAGCACGTGTCCCTCCAATGCAAATATTGTTTCTATAGGAGATGGGAACCACCATCTCCAAAATATTAGCCTCCATTTCCTGAAGACAGAGTAACTTTTAGCATAATCATAGCAACAAATAGGCAGGAAATGTTTCTTCTCTAATTTGGAGGCAATCCTGTTCTTACTCCCAATTCCTCAGCTGCATAACCTGTATGTGCACACAAAAGGATTAACCTGTCAACCCACACCCATGGACATGCTGGGAGAAGAGAGCTGTATTCACACTGAAGTCTGCTTTGCAGGGAGGTTATGGTTTTGTATGAAAGGCAAAACACCCCACATGTTGACAGAGCTCTACCTGTCATCTCTCCTGATTCACCTAGTTTGTTGAGACCAGCTCCAGCCAAAAAACATAAATGAGTAAGTTAATGCAGTGAAGGCTGGGAAAGACAGATCACCCATTAATTCAGCCACGCATCATTCACACATTTTTAAAGGTGAGTAAATGGAATGAACCTATATCCTCCTTCTGCCACCTGATTAAGCAGCATAAACACTACATATTGCCTTAATGGAAAGAAAACATAACCTGCTTTTGAAATCAACCCTACAAGATATAAACGGCTGTTAAGCTAAACATGCCTATTACACTGCACTCATCTGAATAAAAATATGACTCATTTTTCCCCTTGCTTATGCAGCTTCCACCTGCTTCCTCAAGCCCCGCCATCCTGCTGGCAGGACCCAAGTGTCAGGAAGCTTCCCACCAGGAAACTGCTGACACCTCTCCCGCTACAGCAGAAGAACTTCTTTAAGGTTCTCTGCCCTTGGGGTCCTCACAGTTTCAAGAAATTTTGGAAGACACAGGTCTGACATAGCCTCCATTTGCTGAACAAAACTTTTCTGAATTATCCCATTTGAACTCCCCTTTCCAGTGCAATTGCTCCACTGCAGGGACTTGCAGCAGTGCACTGACCACCACCACTGCCTTCAGATGGAGGGAAACCTTCTATCAGAATCTTCATTCTCATTTTGCATCTAAATGGTGCATATGGCAGGGGTGGGGAAGTAGCACCTAAACACTCAAGAGCAGATCAGAATTTGCCGTGTGTGCCTTGTAAGCTATCTCCTGGAGTACTGGCATAAATGAAAAGTGATTCCAATGGACTCGATGAATTCACAGTGCTGAAGATAAAGTGAGTGAGCAAAGGGGCATAGTTGCTATGCCCAGGTACAGGGTTTCACCCAGCAGGCTGGAATTACCAGCTTGAATGTGTTCAGAACTTCATTCCATGCGTTCATGCTTCCTATGGAAACACACACCAGAACCTTAAAAGCATGGTAGCAGGTCTTCCTTTCCTCATTCACACCACTTCACTTGCCAGGGCTGTAACAAACCATCCTTCGTGCAACCACCTGTGAATTCAAGGCTCTTGCTGTACACCCTGGAGCAGACTGCACAGGCAGAGAGCACCAGAGGGAGGAATAACAACTAACACTTTGCACAGAGAAGCAAGGCAATAGATGGTTCTTACACCTTCCCCTCAACCATCTTTTCATTCAACCAGGAAAGCTGAGCTGCAGTCTGTTGCTACAGCTTGCTTCATGTATTTAGCCTTACTGATGTTTTAGGACCAGCAACGTAATTCTCACTTTGTCGTCACTGGATAGTGGTGAAAAAGAAAGCAAATTAAAAAACAACCCCAAAGATATATTTATGTGTATGATGCACAGGGCCCAAGCAAACACCCAAGAGGAATTTAGATTATAAACTGGATTGTTCATCTAGTTATTCATCAGATTATTCTGCTAGATGTATTTTCACAAATAAGTTGGTATGAAAGCAGGATCAGACTCTGGCAGAGCATAGTTGTGCAGAGACCTCCAGGGCAGACTTGGCAATAGAAGGTGAATGGGACTTCAGTACCTACAGGCTTTTTTGACCTCTCTAGACCTCAAGTTCCCTCATAAAATAGAAATGTCATAATTGTGACAGCCCAGGCAGTCATTTGTCCATTCTAGCAGCCTGAAATAGAATACCTGGTTGTGAGTTAGAATATGCATAAAATTGGCAAATTTCTGCTAATGAAAGAAAAAGATAATAGTGCTTGATGGCTTTCCTTCTCTTACTCATGAGTGACTACTCACACAACAATGGAGGTGGCACTCTGGAAGAACTGCTTCAAGAGCCATGGGAACATATAGCATGAGCAGGATTCTGCCTTTGATAGATCATCCATGAGGAAAACAGACTGGGCATTCTTTAAAAGGACATTGCTATGGAACCAAACATTGGTCTGTTCATATTACATCTGTCTGGGATGCAATGAAAACAAAATACTTTTTGTATATTGTATATAATGTATATAATATATACATATATATACAGATGTATATATATATAATATATGCAGATAGACAGACATCTACAGGCATCTATAACTAACATGGCTGTATTCTCTCATAAACAGAAAGAACTTCAGAGCCAGGAAGAATTAATCATTAGAAGAATGAATACTTCCAAGTTCATCACCTTTGCATGAACAAGCACAGTGGCTGCAGACTCATTAGGACACTACAGAGAGATCCAGATGTTGTTCTTTGACAGAGTGAGATGTGAGGGGACTGGAAGCAAATGTATGACAGACTGTGATCACCAGTAAGTGTATGGTCATTGTGTGTCAGCTCAGACATCCTTTCCTATATTGCAGTCATTGACTTTGAGCAAATGCATGGCAGAAAGGCATCAAAAGAGTTAACCTAAGGGCTGCTGTGCCCTAAATAAAGCAACTCACTGTCTATTCTTACTCAGCCCTCCATAACTGTAGTGCTGTTGATCACATTGCATTTTAAGACTTAGTGATTACAAAAAATAAAACCTGTTTGTCTACTTGTCAAGCAACTCTATTTGATCGAGAGATCCCTAAGAGACCATAAAAGAAATCTCCATTCATTTTTTCTTTCTATACCACATTGATACTACAAGAATGGTCTTAAAGCACTTTCAGATCCAAAAAGGTAGCTCAGATTTTCTGCTAACTTTTATGATTTTAATTAATGCAGGATTTCCTATTTTAATAAATACTTTAGCCCCTTCTTGCTGAGGGAAATGCTGCAACTCTTGCCCTGTGAAACAAGCAATATGATCAGGTAGGGAATTGACTGGCTAGAGTTTCTCACTGATTGAAAGTCTCACTGGAGGTATGAGAGGGAATGGAAGAACCATTTCTCTACCTGCAAACAATGCCTCAACATAGGTGCAAAGTAAAATGGGAAATGAAAAATGGGGAAAATCCAGTTTCTTATGGTTAAAATAATGGGAGGCAGCAATCATAATTACCCACTGAAACACATTTGCTTATTCCAGTGACAGGTCCGTATATTATGTATTTAGTTCAGTAAGTACAACAGAAAAGGATAAGGCACAGAAAACCGGTCAAGTGCATTTTTCAGGTATTCAATACGTAAAGATCATTGGGGAGCATGGAGGGATTATTGGTGAACATTTTGAAGGGTGAATTCATACCTCTCAAATCTTCTACTGTAAGGTAAAAATCCATATGAAACAATAGTGGCCTCTGTTCAACTTCGAGCCTGCTTTGGCTTTTATTTTCACTCTGTTTGTGCTGCTTTTAATTGAGAGGTTTGGTTTAACCAAGGCCAGATCCTTCAAACTCTCAGGTTATATAAGGCACAGTCACACTACCTTTCTTGTGCGCATTTGAGGACTTCTGCCTGCCAGTTCCACAATGAGGGCAGGCCCCTGTGTTGGCACAGACAGGGTTCTCATTGACAGCTGGGTCTCCTCAATTTTGTTCAGCCTGATTAGTACCTTACTCTGCCAGTACTATCACCAAAACCAAGAGGAATGATGATCGAACTAGTGATTGAAGGCAGCAGGATTTGGCTATCCTGAGACAAATGGTTCATCACATCTTCCAGCAGACTAATCACTAGGCAAACACCTCTACAGCACTACCCAAAGCAGGAACAGATGGGTAGAAAATGAAGAACTATCACAAAACAGCAGAGAATAGAAAAGAAAGCAGGAAGTCTTGGGAAACCTTCAACTCATTTATAGGGAATTAAAGGGGGGAAAAAAATGACAGTGCCTCATCTTCATTAAATGGACAAGCTGTGTGCATTTCAGATGTGACGCCAGTTTGACTTTCCATCCCATATCATGCCTTTGCAGAAAGCTCTATCACATACAGGTGCCACCTCACCCCTAGCTGATCCCCAGTGTACAGGTGCCCTGAAATGTTGGACTTTCACAATGAATGTTGCTGATGTTGCTATTTTACCCTTTCAGTCATCTATGACCTACTTATAAGCCTCTCCGATAGCCAGTGCTTCCAGCACCTTCTACATGTACACTATTTTTAGAAAGCACACTTTATACTTATACTTACATCTGTCATCAGGAGATCTATGGCCAACATCTTATTTATGCCACTATACTTTGACACATTGTCAGGCCTGCATTTCAGCTGAAGTTTGATGCTACATTGAAGGTCATGTCTTTGGTAGCATTTGGACAGGCACTCTTCTAATGCAGGCTCAGATCCCACCCAACTCCAAGTGCACCATCTAGGGAAGGAGTCATCGCTACACCTTGACATCCTCCCAGCACCAGAAGGACAGGTGAGGGAAAAGACCAAGTGCTCTCTTTTAAACAGTGAAATGTGGTGGGAAGGGCTAGAGCAGTATGGCTTGGCAAAACTAGAGTTGACCTTGGATAGCCTTTGAACAGTTAGGTAGGACTGACCTGACATAAAGTTTTATTTTTAATTAAAGCATATTTTAAAAACCCCAGAGGAAAAAAAGGAAGCCTTTAGGAAGGTCACACAACATTTGTCAGTTTCAAGTAGAACATTTTCCTTTCTACAGAAAGTGTAATCCTTCCCAAAAGTCTCACAAGAGGCAGAGTAGGGCACTTGTCACTGCTGAGTGAGAGGCACAAATTTTACTTTCCTTCAGTTGGTGCAATATGGCCATCCATTGTTATTTGTATAATTCAGAGAGGAGCTGTGCTCCTCCCTTTATGTTTTGCCTTGAGACCGGTATATAAGCCAACAGGTCATACAGAAAACTGAGAAGGGTCTTTCATTTGTTTCAACCCTGTAGGCAAATAGCTGAGTGCTGCTTTGAGGCAAAGAGTTGTCTCCAGGAAAGAGTTATGCCCTTTCAAGGCAAAATACGGGGTGCTGAGAGCAGATATCTCTACTCTGAACCCAGCCTCTGGCAAGCTTGTCACAGCCATCACCTCCTTAGCCAGGAAAAGGAGCAGCAGCCCCAGATTCCTCCCATGGTGAGATACATCCCTTGTCCTGCAGCCACCACAGTGACACTGCTGCCTTACAGCCTTCCAAGGGCAGTAAATAAAGGACAGTTCAATCTGTGACTGCTTCCCCGTAAAACATACACAGAAACCAGAGATATGTGAGCTGCAGCTCTGATGGGAAGACTTCACACCTTTTGGGGTAAAGAGGAGCTCTTCTGACTCCTGCTTTGAATGTAATAGCTTGTGTCAGGCCACGTAGACAGAGGAAGGGCTGGTCATCAGGATGCCTCTTACCCCTGCTTGTTAAGGACATTTTTTCTTACTTTTAACTTTAAACGCTTTGATATTTTTTCCCCTTGAGTATGAGATCAACAAAGCACTTGCTGAGCTATGTAACAGGATTTGATACAACCATATTATCCTGGGATAAAAAGAGGAAAAAGAAGTCACCGGAGCACTGGACATACAGGGGGACTGTAAACCCTGATGAGCCTACTTTGAGTATTAACTGGAATAGCAAGGAGAATAGCAATATTCATGCCAAGTTCATGGCATGGTTGCATTTTCATTGAAACTGTACATCTTTCACTGAAACTGAATCCCCAGAAAGCAATATGTCTTTAATGTGGATACGTCCCCTGTATGTGTCTCCTGTTCATGACTGCTACTGTGGTATGGCCACCAAGGACAAGAAGGATTATAGAAAATATCACGAAGTACAACATTATCTGTGTTGGTCCTTCTTGAAAAGGGAAAAGGAGAGTCCTTTACAACTCCTTTTAGGTGTCACAGTCCTTTGTTTCAGGATTGTTTGTCTGCTAGGGGGATCTGGAAACCCAAATCTCATGTTTTCATGAAGAGCTAAAGCATCTTGCACAGGAAATACCACTGCTGGCATCTTCACAGATGGATAGATGAGCACAGGGGCTGCTCTGAGACCAGGAGAGCTGTCATTCTACATCATGGGTTAGCAGGAGAACCAGCTGGACCAGGTTTAGGGTGATATTTCCAGGATATTTCCAGGATATTTCCAGGGGCAAGCAGGGGCTCCAAGTGGGCCCACACCATTAGAGGTCCTTCCTAGGGCTTCTTTGGTGAGACCCAGTGCATTTCCTAACAGCACCATGTCCTGGTCCACACGAAGGAACAGAGGACAAGCAGGTCCCAGGACAAGCCTGGACCTGGGACAAGGAGTGCAGGTATGAGTTACCCAGTCCCAGGAACCTTCTGCAACACAGTGAGTGGATACAGCCATGTCCTCAGCTGCAGAGCAGATGCAGCCATTAGCCCCATTTCCCAGGGGAGGAAACTAAGGCAGAAAATGACAGTAAGAGCAGCCATCCTGGATCAGACCAACGACCCATTTAGTTTGATTTTGTTCCCCCTACATTTTTGTGTACAGGAATTACAGAGCAGCAATAAACCTATCCATAAGGATTTTTAACCACACTGATAATTGCAATTATAATTAGCAGACTTAGACATCAGTACAGAAAGAACATCAGGAACTGCTTATGAAAGACTATTTTTTGTGCATTGTCCAGGATTTCAGAGTAAGTTCTGTAAAAATATGCAGATTTAATGCCTGTTTGTTTCTATGCAGTTCTTTAACATTGCTTTATCCTGGGTATAGAAACAACTAGACAGCATAACCCAAACCCTCAGCATAAATCACTGTGTCACGTGCTCGGTGGTGCTGCTGTCTGGCAAACGGTGGATCCCACTGAAGGAAAGTGGCAAGATTTGCCTCTAACCACTTACCCCTTTTCCCGGTTGTCGCTGTTGAACCCTCGCCTCCCCCTCAGATGACGGGTTATGGAAACTATCATGCACAGGACCCTGTAGCCTGGGAGCTAATGTGCACGGCTGCTTTCCTGGTAGGGAATTTAACAGCTGCAGGATTACACGATGGTCTTAATGTAAACCATCCCGTGTAAAAATAAGGGTGTTTCATCCAGTTTTTGGAAACAATGCAGTCTGTTTTAGCCACGGTGATAGTTTGGATGGCTGAGAAGGTTTCTTGTGTCAGGTCTGTGGGTGGAAGCGTGGGCAGAGGTGGGATTACAGGGTATTTGCACTGTTCCTGCTCATGGTATAACCTCACCATGGACATCCTCCCATGTGTGGATGCTTGGCTGAGCAGCAACCCATAGGGATCTCAGTTCAATCTCTCTGTAATGCTGATTAAATACAGCAAGCACGTGGGTTGGATCAAACCACCTCTACTTTGCTCCAGGCACCAGTCCTCATGGAAATCCATTCCTCTCCTAAAAACTCAGTCAGCACCTGCACACAGCAAACCACATTCTTCCACCACACTCACACCTCTATGTTCAGCCTCAGGGACAGCTTTTCCCAATTTTCTAAAGGACAAGATGTTCAGGTATCAGCAGACCAAAAAAAAAAAAAAAGAAAAAAAGGGAATGCCAAAGCTAAGTATAAAATGGATGACATCACACCCCTGCAAAGCACTATATTTTCACCAATTCCTTTGTCTTTTTTGAAAGGCCAAACTGTAAAAATATTCACTTGGAAGAAATGTCATGGAAGAAAGAGGCAAACTGCCTGCCTGCTTTAAAGCCTGGGTTTCCCTGGAGCTGGAAACCCTTTATAAAATTTAGTTGTATCATGCTAGAAAAACACCCGGAGATTTAAAGGCCAAGACACTGGATTATTAACTGCAGACCCTTTTGTGAATCCCATAAACACTTGACAAGGTGGGCAATTGTTAGTGAACTTTTCTGCTGTATGGCACTTCACAGTCACATTGCATGCTGCAATATCTACCAAAAGGCACTGAGGCTAAAAAGTCAAGCACTCAGAAAATTGTTCAGAGGGAGAAATTAAGTTAGTTTTTCCTACTCTAACAGAGTCTTTAATTACATGCTGCCATGCTATTTTTTTTCCTAGCCTCTGTTTTCTTCAATAAGTAGCTACTGAGTCAAACCTTCCTCTTCTCCCACACACCGCATGCCCCAGATCTCAGCTACCTAACACTGTGACTGTTCACTTGTGGTGCCCTGTGTCAGGTCTCGTCAGTGAGATTTAGGAGGATGCAGGCACCCCAGAAGGAGATCTCAGCCCTTCAGCTGCAGAGGGGCACCCATGGAGTTCAGCTAGCAGAGAATGCCAAGATGCAGGTCTTCACACTGGGCTCTTTCAGCTGCTTTCTGGCAGCAGAGGACAAAGGCTCAGCCCCACTTCAGACCCTGTGGAAGACAGGCTCCTGTGCTCAAGTCCTTCTGCCCTGCTCTTTCCTAGCCTCTTTCTAAAGCAGGTATTTTTACCCTCTGCCTCTCACTTGATGACTCCTTGCTTATCTTGGCTCCTTTTCCAGTCTCAGTTCTGCCTCAAAGCACTTGGCTCCCTCCCAAGCCTCTTCATATCTTCAAAGTGCACCGTTCCTGTGCCATCATAGAATCATAGAATGGTTTGGATTGGAAGGGACCTTAAAGATCATCTAGTTCCAATCCCCCTGCCATCAGCAGGGACACCTTCCACTAGATCAGGTTGCTCAAAGCTTCATCCAACCTGGCCTTAAACACTTCCAGGGAGGGGGCATCATCCTCCTTCTCCCACTGCATCCCAGTCTCAGTGCCTTCCCCACCAGGTCCTTGCTCCAGACTACCTCCACCAGTCTTCCTAGAGGAAGTCTTTGGCCCCCTGGAATGTACACTCAGCGTATAGCTTATAAAAAGAGAAAATCAAGAAGTGTTGTTTTGAGGTGCTTTTTTTGAGGACCTTTGCTTGGGTAACACAGCAGGCACAGGCAGCTGCAGCTGTCCTTCAGCCAGCGCTGCACAGAATAGCCTTCCCTTTATCCTCAAAAGTTCACATGGGGGATATTCTGTAAGCTGGTATCCCTTCAAGTCACTGTCAATAATAAGTGCAATGTATTCCCGTTCCCAGGGCGCTGCACATGACCAGGCGTGCTGAGGTCTACCTTCAACACGAGAGGTGGATCCGAGTTCAGCCATTCCCCAGACCAGAAGGGGTTCTCGTTTTAGCAGCACCAGCCAGCACTCCCACCAACCACAACAGCTGCAGAATGAGCCCCTGGGAGCTGTGCAGAGCTCTGACCGGCATCCTCAGCATCACTCAGAACACTGAGCTCTGCACTGCATAGCCCAACCAATGCGAGGTACATGCTGGGTGTATGCTTAGCATTTGGGGAATCTATCCCCACACAAATCTTGGACATTTTATAACCTGTTTATATGGCATATTTCATCCAAGAAACATTGGCTTTCCAACTATTCACATTTAACCATCTCTATTGCTACAAAGCAGCTGTGAAGGCATCTAGCTGGGCTGCACAAGCCTACACCTCAGGTGCTTGTTCATCTTCAAATCCACAAACACAATACAAAAGAACTAGCTGAGGACTTAAAGGAGCATTTCCCTGTAGACAACAGAGAATTTCCCCTAAACTGGCCAGATCACATCCTTTTCTTTCTCCCTCCACTCAGTTTCCTCCTGCATGCTGAAACAAAAGACCTAATTTCTCCAAGCACCAGTCTCACCTGCTTCTGGATTTGGCAGAACAACCAAGAACCTCCAGAAGCAAACAGTCCCTGATTTGTTCCACAGCCATTTTTTCCCTGACTGATTTTATTTGAAGGTTTGACTTCTACAGCCCATGGTGTACTCCCTGAAGGCTAGAGGGTCATGGGAAAATCTTTGGGTTTTTTTTTTTGAGAAACTCCTATAAGCAGCTACAAAGCTCCTCCATTGCAGCAACCTCTTCACAAGTTACCCACAGACAACCTGACAGCTCACAGATTGCTGACTGTCCTAGGTCCTCTGTTCATGATGCTGACTGGCACCACTTCATTATTTCCTTGTCCTCTCCTGTACGTCTTGGACCATTTTATCTCAGACTGTGGAGTTTCTTGGGAGGACGGTTTCACCTGCAGAGCAGCCAGCACTGCCATGTTCTGGGTAGGAAGCGGGCAGTGATGTTACCTCTCCTCCCCAGGTTTTGCATGCAAAAAACTACACGGGAATATTGCAACCATTCATTACTGCAAAAGTGACACATCACCATCAATATATTTCATATTCAACTCCATCTGAGTGCTCATTGCCACAAAGGGGCAAGTAACAAACCACTGTCCTATAACGTCAGAGGACAGAGCAGAGCCGGCTGGCTCCCAGGAGGGAGCGTTAGGCAAAGCAGGTCCCACCTTACCTGCGCTTTGTTATCAGAGCTGTCTGCTGACACTGCACCTGCTGCTTCTAAAAACTGATAGAGGAAATCTTATAATATACCCAGCTATTACATTACAACCCATGTGGCATGTAGAAAAGAATTGCACAAAGCCCTCAGTGACAGATTGCTGAGTTATAAATAGGTGCAGGACCTACATAACTGGAGTGACTTGTAGCTGCAGAGCAAGCCTTCAAATTAATGACATTTATGAAGTTTCTTGCTGCAGCTGGCTTGCTGGCTGCTGAATAACTGGCTCTGGAGACTGGGCAGCGGCAGCCTCCCTCTGAGTACTGGTGGAGAAAGGAAGACAGAAACAGGCACATCCAGTCAAGGAAACTTGGTGGAACATGTGTAAACAGAATTGAAGGCATACAAGTGGGGGAAAATTATTTTATGTAAAACTCTCCACTTCCAGGGAGTGTTACATTCACAGCACAGCCTGTATGCAACGCCAAATCTTGTATTATTTATTCACGTAAAGCCATGCAATGAGACAGTCCCAAGAGAAATATGAACAGAAAATGAATGTGTTTGATCTATTTACTCAATCCAATTATCATCTCATCTGCCTGCTCACATGGTCCTGACTCCTTCTCATGTGATTTAATTAAAAAAGAAAAAAAAAAAAGTGATTTCTCCATGGAGTTTTAACCGTATTTATACCATTATTTATACCAGAAATACCCACAACCCATGTTCAGGCCACACATTCCCTGAATCACCACTCTGAGCTACAGTGCAGTACTCCCCTTCAAGGACTCCCAGGAGAAGCACATTTCTCACCCCCTGCACTGTGGCTGCGCTGGGAGAGCAAACCTGTCCTCTGCACCTGGCTGGGAAGCCACCTATTCTAACCAACTGGTTTGTTTTCACATGAAGAGTCATAGAATCATTAAGGTTGGAAAAGACCTCTAAAATCATCGAGTCCAACCATCAACCCAACGCCATCATTAGAGACCGGGCAACAATTACATCCACTGGATTTTTTTTTTTTCTTTTTGCCAGAATAACAAAACCAAAATGCTGTTTTAAATTGTCATATTTAATAATTTATAATCTGCTAAAATAGAGATTATTTTACCCCAGATGAGCTGCTCCCTGCAGCCTGTGGTCTCCAACACACAGAGTACTGCATGTAACTGATTGGCAGTAACTTTCCTTGGGCACACTCTCACCTCAAACAGCATACAGTGACTAGACTAGTTTAACCCTCCCTTAAAAACCAAAACAAACCAAAAATCTCCCAAAACTCCACTAAACTAACTTAAACTAGCTTGTATTTGCTGTGAGACAACAGCAAGCCAGCAGATGGCTATGACAGATTAGCTGAGGAGAGGCAACCTGTACTTTTCCAAACCTTATGTAATACAACTTTACGTTCTGGCTGAGGTTTTGACACCTTCTTAAATCCAAACGCTTGCAATAGTATTTTCCCTTCACAGGACGCATCTCTTGAAGCCAATTCCCTGCCCGGGGGAAGTCGACATTTATACTGACATAGTACTGGAACGTCTCAGAGGGGATTTGGTCACATTATGCTGTGTCCATCTTTATCTTCCTGGCTATAGTCCATATCTTTATATTCTTGCCCTGAAATATTGATTGTCTAAATAGCATGCCAAATATACTCTGGTTTCAAAGAAAGTCTTTCTCAGGCATTTAATTTTCACCTATGTTACTTATGACTATATATAACTGAAACATGCACAGAGATTTCCCATATGCCATGGATACAGGCACTGCAAGAGGCACATAAGGGTGCTTAAGTCTCATAGGATCATACAACAGTTTGGTTGGAAATGGCCACTACGATCATCTAGTCAAACTGTAAACCTAGCATTGCCAAGTTCACCACTAAAGCGCGTCCCCAAGTACCACATCTACCTGTCCTTTAAATACCTCCAGGGATGGTGACTCTGCCACTTCCCTCGGCAGCCTGTTCCAATGCTTGACAACCCTTTCAGTGAAGGGTTTTTTCCTAATATCCAACATAAACCTCCCCTGGCACAACTTAAGGCCATTCCGTCTTGTCCTATCACTTGTTATTTGGGAGAAGAGACCAACACCCACATCTCTACACCCTCCTTTCAGGTAGTTGTATAGAGCAACAAGGTCTCCCCCTCAGCCTTCTCTTCTCCAGACTAAACAACCACAGTTCCATCAGCTGTTCCGCACAAGACTTGTGTTCCAGGCCCTTCACCAGCTTTGCTGCCCTTCTCTGGACACGCTCTTAATCTCTTAAGATTGTGAGCCTTACTGACCTGGTGATGACCTATTGCAGAAGCCTTTATGCCCCTAACATATTTGTATCGCATTTAATGCGATCATGGATATTCTATCATACACGTGCAGCCTGATCCCTTTTTTTTTTTTAATTACCCTAAATTCTTGTCTGCAAGTCCCTCCTTTAACAGGAAGTGCCCTACAATGTACAGTGTCTTAAAAACAAATAAAATAAATTCTTGGTTTCCCAAGTAGTCAAATACTAAAGAAGCTACAAACCAACTCAGTCTTGCATCTCTGGTCTAGCAGAGAAATTGTGCTGCTTACACTTTTCATAGCCTTTTCCCTTTTTCTTCCTTGTAGCCCTCTTTTAATGTAAAATCACCAGTAATCATTTCACTACTCTCTGGATCCTCCAAACACTATGACACCCTATTTCTTTTTCTAATTCTAATTCAGGCTCAAATACCTGATCCTCTCTCTTTCTCTCTCCTTTCCATTTTCCTCCTGGCTCCCCCAGAAATGTTTTTATTTTCCATGGACCCACTGCTTTTAGCTTCTCAATCACCTACCAAAGCCCCGACTATGCATCTCCTGCCCTCTCCAACCCCATACCCCATCCCTTGGCTGGACACAGGCTGCCTAGTGAAGGCCAGGACATTTTTATGGAGTATTTTGAGTTGCCTACCAACTCTGGCTGCATCCAGCAGGTTGTGTTAGAGGAGACGGAGCAGAGCTTGGCATTGCACATGGGGAGGGTGCCTGGAGGGGCTGTGCTGCAGGCATGCCTGGCTGGCCTGCCCAGGAGCTGGGCACACCAAGCCAAGTACATCACTGGGCTTGTGAAGCCAACACACAACCAGTTTTCAAAAAAGCTTAAATGTTCACTGGAGAGATGACAGGCTAAAACTGGCAGTGTTAACAGCAAGCCCAAAAATACCCCCTGGGAATTCAGAGTGCACGGCATAATCATTAGGATTTCTGATTTCCAATAAAGTCGGAAGCTGTTTTATCTATAAAAAACGCCTGATCTCATTAAAGTTTTCAAAGAAATCTTCTGGCAGTTCTGGCTGTTATTGAAGTGCTTTGGATTAGGTTTTATACAGAAGGTAAGAACAGAAATACACAAATAAACCCAAATCCTTTCCAAGGAAATAACACCTGCAGTGTCCCATGATAAATGTTGTCCTTCAGCAGCCTCAGCTCCTCATTCAGTTCCTGTGCACACAACGAAACTGCTGGTGATTGGGGACTGGGAATTGTGAAGATATCACAGAAGCAATTTTTGGAAATGTTAGGACAGGGCAGATAGAGTTTTGCATTCCAACTTTCCTCACAGCCGGCAACATTGCCCACCAGCAGCCAAGCACGTCCTGCAGCAGCTGGTCCTTTCCCTTCCTGTACTTCTTTGGAGAGCAGCTCTCAGTAGGGCAACAAGGAGCTGAAGATACTCACAGAATCATTAAGGTTGAAGAAGACCTCTGAGATCATCCAGTCCAACCATCAACTCATCACCACCACACCCACTAAACCATGTCCCTGCACGCTACATCTACATGTTTGTTCACCTCCAGGGATGGTGACTCTACCACTTCCCTGGCCAGCCTGTTCCAATATCTGACCACTCTTTTGGAGAAGAAATTTTTCCTAATATCCAAACTGAAACTATTTGGCATACAATAGGTTGGCAAAATAGGTTTTAGTCTGATAAATCAATGTAAGGCATCAAGCAGCATTTCAGACAGCAGGACTAGAACACTTGGCTCTATTTCCAGTTCTGCCACTCATCTGCTCTCTAAACTTGTCCATTTGGTGACTTGGCTTCCCTGCTGGTGGCATTTATCTTCTCCCTTAAAAACCGTGAAGCGCTGAGAAAAGTACGCAACGAGAGTTAGTGAGCTGCTAACTGGAACTAATAGCAGAAAGAAAGAAGTAAATATTTCTTTCATTTCTATTTGCTCTGCTGCTTTTAAGGAAACCTCATCTCACACATCTTGGGAAAAAAAATGCAAAAAGGCTGAAGTGAAATTGTTGTCTTAATATGCAGCTAAAATATTTAGGGGGAAAAAACAGCTCTTTTCAGGAGTGATTGCTGCTAACATCTCAGTGAAATCTTAAGCAGACAGGCCCTAGTGAATAGTCCACCTCCAAAATACAAATTTCTAATCATTTGGGCCTCAGGCAATGCGGGCTAGAAATTTTGTAGCAAGAGCTGACAGTAAATGTCATGCTGCTCTGTGTAGGGAGGACAACTTAAAAAAAAAAAGTAATATCAAAGCTGAGATGACTGCGTCATGCTCTTTGGACATTATTTTGATCTTTCCGTGCACTGGAAGTAAGGCTTATGAATTATAGATGTTATTGGGAGCGGCATGTAAATATCACAAGATAGAAGCAGGTTATTAGAGAGAAAGTAAGGGATAAAGAAAGATGGGAAAAAAAACTGAGACAGCCTGGGGAAAACAGTAAAATCTGTTCTTGGCTACAACTGTGTATACAGAGAGGTTTTAATTGGAAGAAGTAGCTTTTTCTGTCAAATACAGCACTATGTTGTCATCGACATCCCAGCAACAAATACAAATATATGAGTCAATGCTTTGAAAAATACAGGACAGATTAATGAGTCATTATCTCCTACAGACCTTCAAATCATGCGAGCAAACAAGGCGATGAGTGCCTGAAACATCCCTCTCTAATACAGCTTTCTCCTTCAGCGTTATGACCAAGGTTCCAGCATGAAGATTTTGTTTAAGAGGTGTCAAACTGTCAGAACTAAAATACACCCATATTTTTTAAAATATTGTCAACAATTTCAGCCATTTCCTGACTCAAAAGGGCTGTATCTTGACTTGATCTGACAGATGACAAGGAAACACAAGACCAAATCAGAAACCAAGTGGTTACACTTTGGTACATGAAAGTGCTTTGGCTATTCATTTTGAACATCAGAAACGCAGAGCCCAAACCACTAATCTAACTATACTTCCTGCCATTTCACACAGTTAAAAATATTTGACAGTGAGATGGAAAAAAAAGACACACAAAAACATGAATTATCATTATCTAATAGCATTTTACTAAATTAAATAGAAATGAAAATTCCACATTGCCAAAAAAAAAAAAAAAAGCATACAATAATTTTAAAAGCCCTTGGTTTAAAGAAGACAAGTGAGGAACTATACACCTGAAACAACATCAAAGACCCAAGCTATAGCACATAGTCAAGTGCAGAAATTGTTAACTGATGATACAAATTTAAATGGAAAATAATAGATGATTGAAAGAAGAAACAGATTTTATCACTAAATAAAGAGGATTAGGGTTTTGTGAGGATGTTAAGGAAAGGAAACACTACAGACACAGCAAAGTTACCAATAATGAAGAAAATACAGTAGTAGTCAACAGATATTTCTGTGCTACAGAAATAGGCAAAACAGCATTGACTCCTATCACATGGTGATTAAATACTGTGTTACAAAAATAACAGGAGAAGGATTAATGAAAGCTAATGTGTATTAAAGTTTTAAAAGGAGTTGTCTAAAGGATTATTTACCTGCTGGAAAGGAGCTCTGAGGAAAAGGACTTGGGTGTGCTGGTGGACAGCAAGCTGGCCATGAACCAGCAGTGCGTCCTGTGGCCAGGAAGGCCAACGGTATCCTGGGGGGCATTAAAAAGAGCATGGCCAGCAGGTCAAGGGAGGTTCTCCTTCCCCTCTACTTTGCCCTGGTGAGGCCACATCTGGAGTACTGTGTCCATTTCTGGGCTCCTCAGGTCAAGAGGGACAGGGATCTTCTGGAGAGAGTCCAGCTGAGGGCCACAGAGAGGATGAGGGTCCTGGAGCATCTCCTGTATGAAGAGAGGCTGAGAGAGCTGGGACTCTTCAGCCTGGAGAAGAGCAGACTGAGAGGGGATCTTATCAATGTCTATAAATATCTGAAATGTGGGGGCCAAATGGATGGGGCCGGGCTCTTTTTGGTGGTGGCTGGGGACAGGACAAGGGGCAATGGGCAAAAACTGGAACATCAGAAGTTTCAGACAAACTTAAGGAAAAACTTCTTTACTGTGAGGGTGTTGGAGCACTGGGACAGGCTGCCCAGAGAGGGTGTGGAGTCTCCTTCTCTGGAGATGTTCAAAACCCGCCTGGACGCTTTCCTGTGCAACCTGCTGTAGGGAACCTGCTTTGGCAGGGGGGTTGGACTGGATGATCTTCCAACCCCTACCCTTCTGTAATTCTGTTATTCTGTGATTCAGACCACAGAGGTTGAATCTTTAAATCTTTTAGTGTTGGGGAAACTCCAAGAGAATATAAGAATACGTCCATTGTACTAGGGAGGCCAAATTTCCACAGAGGTTGAATCTTTAAATCTTTCAGTGTTGGGGAAACTCCAAGAGAATATAATACGTCCATTGTACTAGGGAGGCCAAATTTTGGCCAGGACAACTGGATGGCTGGTATGGACTTCATAACAGAGTTGATATAGTTTTTACCCTTTACCAAGAGCTTGTTTTCTGGACCATTACAAATCCATGTGGCACATGCCAAGTAGCTATCAACCTGGACAATAGTCAGATCTCCAGCTACGGCCATAAAGAAGGGATCATTTCCAAACAGGGATGGGTTTTTGTGGGTTATTTGCCACTTTTTTTCAGTGACCTCAATGCAGAAGCAAAACCACATTTGATCCAGGGTTACAAATGACAGAAAGGTGTGAAGACTAGTAAGTCAGGAAGACAGGCACTGATGCTGGGTGGCCTGAACTGCTGGTGAGCCAAGAAAATGAAACAGCTCCCATTCCAGGAGAACCAACTGAGCAGCTCTGTAGGCAGGAACTCAGGCCATGCTCACCTGGGAACCAGCAACTTTTAAAAGAGGCTTATGTTTACAGCAATTATCAATCCATTGACATGCTGTGATCAGTATATATAAAGCCTGCAAACAGGGGAATATCAAGAAGCCAAATAACCTTTCATTTGGCTCTGTTGCAACTACTGCTGTGCTCCATTCTGGTACCCACATGTCTAGAAAGCAACTGAAAAACTGTAAAGGGATGAGTGAATAATGAAAACAGTTAAAGAATGAGGGATGTACACAATCCAGTCTATTTCATTTATGGAAAAGAACATTACAAATGTTTTAATCACAGTTTAGTCATCAACTTCCACAATTACCATAACTAATGGCTCTTACATTCAGCAATCAAAAATATAGCAGGAATCAACTGACAGTAGATGAAGCTAGGCAAATTCATCCTAGAAATAAAACACAAAGCAAGAGTAGAATAACTGATCATTGGGATTACATATCCCATACCTTGTGATGGATCTTCCATCACTAGGGATCTTAAAATCAAGGAAAAAAAAAAAAAAAAAATCATCTGAAAGCTATGCTCCAGATCAACTGTCAAGTGGACTTTGTGTTATAGTAAATTCTGGGGAACTGTTATGACTTTTGCAACACACGAGCTGATCACTTACATCCCTATGCATTCTCCAAAAAATTCTGCTTATAACCCTGAAATCTAAAAGTGGGAATCAATACAATTCCACAAAATGAATACTTTTAATCCGTTTTGAGGCTTTTGTGCTATTCCCTGACCTCACATTAGCTCCATATGGATATATCTTTGTGTTTCTGTTATGTGGATTGCTGAAAGAGGAGTTGGAAGCAGCAGACATCAGCATTAGAATTCTATACTTGTCTCAACTCCACCTCAGCAACAACATCTGAAAAGGCCAAAGCAAAAGAAAAAGGTGAACTGGCACACATCATAAAAATGGCCTTTCTTCCAGTCTTTGATATTTTTGGGGAGCAAGTGGGGCAGATGTTCAAAAACACAATGGACTGCTCCCTCTGGAGACAAGAGGCAGCAGTGTGCCTAAGGCTCCTCACAAGCAAGACTGTGGTCCATGGCCAGCAGTTGGACCGTGCCATGAACTTCAGCAGAGCTGGCCCCAACATCCTCTGAGTTATCCTGTCCTGCTTCCCCACACCACTGTGCCGTGAAGCTGGGTGCTTGTGGCAGCATTGCTATCCACTGCCCTCAATCTCACAAGTTTTGCTGCTGAAACTGCCACTGCCCACATCCCTGTTGCTCCCTGGAAAGGTGTAATGCATCAGTACAGGTTGAGGGCTGACCTGCTGGAGAGGAGCTCTGAGGAAAAGGACTTGGGTGTCCTGATGGACAGCAGGCTGGCCATGAGCCAGCAGCATGTCCTTGTGGCCAGGAAGGCCAACAGTATCCTGGGGCGCATTCAAAAGAGCGTGGCCAGCAGGTCAAGGGAGGTTGTCCTCCCCCTCTACTCTGCCCTGGTGAGGCCACATCTGGAATACTGCATCCAGTTCTGGGCTCCCCAGGTCAAGAAAAACAGGGGTCTTCTAAAGAGAGTCCAGCAGAGGCCACAAAGATGATGAGGGGCCTGGAGCATCTACCTTACGAGGAGAGGCTGAGAGAGCTGGGACTCTTCAGCCTGGAGAAGGGAAGACTGAGAGGGGATCTTATAAATGTCTATAAATACCTGAAGTGCGTGGCCAAAATGGGACTCTTCAGCCTGGAGAAGGGAAGACTGAGAGCTGGATCTTATAAATGTCTATAAATACCTGAAGTGCGGGGGCCAAATGGTGGTGCCCGGTGACTGGATAAGGGGCAATGGGCAAAAACTGGAACATTAAAAGTTCCAGACAAACTTAAGGAAAAACTTCTTTACTGTGAGGGTGATGGAGCACTGGAACAGGCTGCCAGAGAGGTTGTGGAGTCTCCATCTCTGCAGATGTTCCAAACACACCTGGGCGCTTTCCTGTGCAACCTGCTGTAGGGAACCTGCTTTGGCAGGGGGGTTGGACTGGATGATCTCCTGAGGTCCCTTCCAACCTTTACAATTCTATGATTCTGTAATAGAGGATTTAAGCTGCTGGACCCATTTTGAGCTCCGAAATTCTCCCTCTTTGCTGTTTTGATGGATGAAGCATGATGGGGAAGATAGCCCACTCTGTGAATTTTCCCAGCAAAGCAATTTTTAAGGACAAAAATCTTTTGGTGACTGGGAAGCACAGAAACAACAAGATGTTCAGCTGAAAGCCAGGCTATATATTAATTTGTTTGTTGTAGCCTGGTCATACTTAACCTACAACCCAGCAGAAATGGTAACATCAGGGAAATTATGGCATTGAAACTTACTTTCTTCTGTCCCCTAGCCAGGCTGCAGTTTGTACCAAGACAACTCCTCTCCTCCTGAGGGAATACAGTGTGCCAAAGCCCAAGCTGGCTTTATTGTGCCAGTCTGCTCAGCTCAGGTGCTGCTTCCTCAATAAATCACTAAGATGTGATGCTTTCTTTTCTTGTGTACCTGAAGGAGACCCCTAAAGCTTACCTGAAACCTTAAACATACTCAGGGCATTTCTGAGAGCTAAAAGAAAGCCCAGGGTTGCCAGGATTAATGCTCTGCCACCTCCTCAGCTCTGGTGAGCTGAATACTTTGCTCTCCAGCCAGCTGAACTCAACCTGCTGCACAATATTATTTTTTCCTCCCCTTCAAAGTGAATAGCAGAGGAAGAAATGCTGCCTCTTGGTGGGAATTAGGGCACCCTAGACTCAAGCTGGGATAAAGAAGCAGGAAGAGAACTCCAGAAGCCTCCTGCCAGCTGCATCAATCACTTCTAACATTTCCCCAAATAAACCATTAGCACTTTGTGTCTCCCTTTAGTCATCTCTCAAACACAACTGGAAGGTGCTGTGAGGTAAAATGAAAACATGTGTCAAAATGTCTAAGGTTGTCTGATGCACGACAGTTATCCAAGTAAAAAACTCCCCAGTTTGCCCCTAAAGATTTACACAATGCTATGTAAAACTCAAGGACTCTCAGACAGAAGTTACTGCAGAACTCTTTTATCACTAACTGCCTCAATGACTGTAGAGTTAATAAGTCATTCAAAGTTAATAATTAAATATTCATACAGAAATATCTTGGAAATAGCAGTCTTTTAAAAACATCAACAGTAAAGCAGGTCACAATAAAGACCACAGGAAAAAAATTTTCATAGAAAGGTTTGTCCTATTTAAATGCCAGACTAGCAAAAAATCAGAGGTAAGGGGTCTGTCAGAGAGACGGAAAGAAAGATCATGCCATTTTCTGAACAAGCATGAGATAAAGAAAAAAAAGCTCTGGAACAGCCCATAAGACTACAGTTTGACTTCTGAGGGACTTAGGCTGGCAAATGCCTTTATTATTGTCTCTTATCATATTCTTCAGTGGGACAATGAAAAGAGCAAGTTGATTTTGGAGCTTGAGAAAATGCTGTAGGCGTTTATCAAACCTTATCCATAATTGCTACTGTCCATAACTGTGGTTATTCTAAGGAACGGGTGAATAAACTACTTTGTAGGAGGAAGAGGGCTCATCAACAGTCCATTGCAGGTGGACTGACTCTGAGAAAGATACACTGAAATGAAGACACACTTAACAATTCCAGCCAGGCAACGCCTGGATTCAGGTTAAAGTCAAGAGCCAGAAAGAACACAGAAAGAAAACGAGTAGGCAACCATCTATCCTTCAAAAGTGTCACAAGGGCACTGCCAAGACTACATTGCATTTCCACTGTTACGGACTGAAGAGTTTATCCTCTTTGTCCATGGCAGCCCTATGTCCCAGCCACAGCACCTCTTTGGGTTTGATTCTCTGCTGAAATAACTCGGCTGAACATTTATCTTTGAGTTGCTGCAGAAAAGAAGAGACTGAAGCTATTGTATAATTATAATCAGTAACAACAACAACAACAACAAAAATTGTCAGGATTATTACTTGCTTCTAAAGGGATAACTGGAGTTCTTAAAAATCAATGCTTTACTGGCAAGAAAAATAATCTAGAAAACAAGACTCTAATTGCTTTATTTCCATGTGTTGAAAGGACAGCAGTGTCTTTAAGGCAGCCTTTTTAAGAGGGAAAGGTTCACTGATATGTATATGATGCACTGCTATTGTAGGTCATATATGTACAGTCTGAGCCTCTACCAAGGCAGAGGTTTCATGTACACACCTAGCTTACTGCAAAAAAACTTCTTGGACAGTGCAAACAAATGGGAAAGGACAAAGTGGATAAGTGACTGCTGATCTCTTCTTGCCCTATTAATTCAAGATCAGCCATAGTGTCGTTTTTTTTCTTTAAAAGTGCATATACCTATGTATTTTATATGTCCAAGTATGATATTTCTTTTTAGCATGTTGAATACCTGACACTCAGTCACTGGGACTGATTTGCCATGCAAGACTCAGAGGACTTTTCTGCAATCTTCTCTGAAGACAGAGAAATTTGCAAGCTCAGGATTCTAGTCTCTGTTTTATAGTGGTGCTTCTGCTGTGTTTCAGAGATGAGGAAGTGGTATATTATTTTCTAACAGACTTTGAGGCCCAATATTACAAAAGATGACCACAAGCAGAGCTCTTCAAGTTTTCGTGGAGCCCCCTCCCTGCTCTTGCTGCAAAACCAGAACAGCCATTGCCATTTTGTATATCCATCGTATATCCTCCAATAGTTCAAGTGAATTAAATGCCATTTTGGGCAAACGGCAAATACAGCAGTCAGCCAAAAAAAAATGAAGTTTGCATCTTTATATAAAGCTTCATTTAATGTCCTTTGAAATCAACGTAAAGCCTTGCATTGACGTCAACAAGCTTGCAGTCAGTCATACCACTGTAAATGTAAAGTCAAGCTTTCCAATACTAGAACTCGTAATAAAGCACATTTTTGATGTATTGAAGAGTGCAATCAGGCTTCCCTTTGATAATCCACAGCAATCATCTTCTGTGGGTCTCAAAGTGTCTTATAAATGGAGGCAAGCATCATCAGCTTCAATTTACAAGTGAGAAAGACAATGCAGGAGGAGACTAAATGATTAGAAAGGCTGTCTAATACGTCAGTACAGAGATGAGAATATAGCAAACGCTTCCTGACACCAACCTGGGGTCTCATCTAATAAGTCACACTGATAGAGGATCTAGTTTATTACCAAGATACCAAAACAATACTTCCTCTTTATCTTCCCAGGGAGAGCTTTCAGAAGGAATGAGCTCCAAATTCTTCAGACACAAATTGGAGGTTAAAAAAACCTCAACCAACCAAGGAAAAAAAGACTCCCAAAAGTCATAAACAAAAATGAAACGGTGCAGAGTCCCTATAACAACCTCCTGTGACCTCTGCGCGATTCAAAACCAGGCTCAGGTCCTCAGTGAAGTTTCACACATGAGCCTTTCCTTTAATTGGGCGAAGGTTCATGGGCGCTGTAATTTGGGTATCTCCTGGATCTTTTCTTCTCCTGGGGGTGGGCTCCCTGACCCACCTTTCATTACATACTGCTATGTCCCTTCTTGCTGAATGTGTCATGTTCATGCCTCATCACATGTTCTCCCAAGAGGAGGTGGTCCCCAATTCCAGCCAGCTGGCATTATAGGGCAGCCACAGCTCTAACTTCCACCCAGAGGTTAACTAAAAGTCAGAGTGACCAACAGCTCTGTGCACAGCTTTAGCCCTGCCCAGTTGTGGGGCCACCCGTCCCCACATTCAGCTCCCCCAGCAATCAGTGTCTCCTCTGTGGGCTTGCCTCCATGGTGCTCTACCCTTTGGGCACAAAAAACCTGTTATTGGGCTAATCAGCTATGGCACCCCACCTCCGGGACTGCCAAGGCCCTGCATACCCTCAAAGTGGGGAAAATTAATAAACAAATAAAAAGAAAAAAATCCAGCTTTATAGTTTATTTTTGTCATATTGCTGTGGTCAGGTATAACACCATGTGCTGGCCCTACCTGTGCACAGGTAGAAAAAGGAGGAAAGTCTGATCAATTTGTGGTAGGTTAAGCAATCACATAATTACTCAGTTAAAAAAAAAAAAATAAAGCACCTATCTAATATTTTACACATCACTTACCCTGCTCAAAACCTGCAGCACTGTTTTGCACCACTCTTAGTCATATGCAAATAGTTTGCTTTCCCTAAATTTCAATGGACAGCATGAAGATACAATATCAGATTGCTTGCCAGAAATCCTCATCATTTATGCAGAGAAAAGCCTGACTGATTAATTAATCAGTCTTTATTTAAGCACAGAACAGGAAGGGAAAGTGGAGATACAGAGCCACTCCAAAAGAGACTCTGCAAGGAAGTGCTATTTTTGAAATAAAAGACTGGCTCGCAGTGCAGTGTTCAAAGTCGGAAGGACTTAAAAACTGATTTCTATTTCTGTTAGCAGAGCAGTCACAGTTAGGAAAGCTGGAGCCCACTGCTGCTTGCGCATCAGCAATGAGCCTATTTATGTCAGCTGCCAAGTATTAATATATATAAAATTGCAGCACGCTCAGTTTGTAAACAGGCAGACAATGCCGGAGAGCCAGGGACACAAACACGCAGGCACTTCATCTCCTCTCCAAGAGGAGTGGGAAATGCCGTGCGCTGAACTACCTGAACTCGGTGTTCAGAGGCGCCTCTGCAAGCCGAATCTGAAGCTGCCAGAGAAATGTTCCCTCGGATGTGTCCGTGCACATCAGCGTGACATCCCATGGCAGGTTCAGTTAGTCTCAAGCACTTGCTCTTACCTATGTTTCCCCACGCCATACCACAACTTTTGTCCTTCCCTCCCCTCTCCCAGCCCCGGGACAATGGTGGATGCAGGCAGCTGCTTCATCACGGCATGATGCACTTGAGGCCAGAACGAGCAAGAGGGCTTTGTTTTAATCAGCTCCTGGGTTAACTAACACTTTTCTGTCTTTTTCACTTTGTGGTCAGTGTTGCACCCCTTTTATCATCTCCCTTGCTGGGGGAGGGAGGCAGCACCCCAAGCCCTCCTGTTACTTTCTCCTGCTTCCTGTGAGAGAACACAGGTTCTGCCAGGGGACATGGGGCACTGCCACGCTGTTTGCTGCACATCACATCACCTTTCGATATTTCACGCACAGATCCAGGAACAGCAGTGCATTGTTCTGTGTCACAGCACATGTACCACATGGCCAAGCTACTGTCACAGCCTCCTGTCTCCAGCAATCTGTGTTTCTCCAGGGTGCTGTTATGTTTAATCTTAAAATCCAGTCGCTCTCCTCATTAATTTCCCACTCATCTAGAAGAACACAAACAGTAGCTTTCCTCTGCATCAGAGGAAAATTTTCATTTTAGGTTTTTGAGATGTGTCTTACCCTAGAGGAGGTGGCTCAGATAGCTTGGAGACCTGGCTGGTATCTTCACTGGCACAAAATACATGAGGATCCTTTATGCAGATAGTACCTATGATAACCCAGTCAGGTTGACTAAGTCTTTCCCGAGGAGGTCAAAACCTTAAACTATTTCAGAGTGTCTTGAGATGCAGCTAGTGAACTAAAGTCTGGGGAGCAGGGCTGTGCGCCTTTCTCACCGGATGATGAGGATGGTGGTGATAGGGCCTGTTCACACTTCATGGATGAACAGTTTTTCCATTAAAAAAATAAATAAAAGAGGCATCTGTATTTATTTGCAGCAGTACTTTCTTAAGAGTTGCCTGAAAGAATATTAGGACTGTGTCTCCATGGAATTTACTAATCATACATAAAACACATATGTTCTTCTCCTGGGACCCATTAACACATCTGGGGGCAGATGGAGCTGAGACCGCACTTCTTGATGGCTAGGTGGGAAAGGGAGCTTTGCTGACTGGAAAGGCTTGAGAATCACTGCTGTAACGGGCTGTGATTTAATGCTAGGAAAAACTGTATCCCCTCAGTAAATGTACTTGGACTAGATTTTTATGTATGTAAACGCAGAAAAACCTTACCCATTCTTATGTCACTAATCCACACACCTCATAATTTGCATGGAGTTGGGGGAGGAGAGGAAAATCAGCACACTGCTGCTTTCCAGCCAAAACATAACACCGATTTCTCACTACTCAGATTTCATTAATTTTCTACAAGACAACACCGAAGTATTAACTAATATACACAAAACCCCTGAAGGTATTTATTGGCTTTACTCTTCAGTATCTACTATGTATAACTAGATGTCTATGCACAGGCAGATGTAGAGGCACAGCCTTTTTTTGCATGCTACATTTTAAAGGCCATAATAAAATGAAAGTACACCAGTGGCTGTTATTTGGGGGCATTATCCCTCTTTTCCTGTATGGTGGAAGCTCAAATATTTTACAGATCAGCATGTAGTATCTTAATGTATTTTAAAGTAAAGTCAGTCTTTCTTTGCACCCTCATGCATTCTCGGCCCTTGGAAAAAACAGCATAGTCATTATCTCCTCTGCTTTTCCAACCTTCCCTCTACCCACAAACACTTCAGAGGCATCGAGTAATTCAGGCACCACTTTCTCACAGCTGCCTCCATATGCACTGCAAGAGTATACATTTAAATAAGAGCAAATAATGAAAGAGAGCCTTTGAGGAGGTAAGGGAGCCTGAACGTACAAAGCATAGGGTCCCTTGATCAGTAGGATACACACGTGCTGAGGCCCACATACTCCAACACACGTCAGATCAACTGAGTCACACACAGGAGCTTGGTAAGCTTCCACTTCATGAAGCAATGGATGTGCTTTAATCACCCATTGGCAGTACCCAAATGAGTGTCTGCAGAAGCAGAAAAAGAAAATTAATTAGTTGCTAAATCTTTCCCAGGAACCACATTACCCTCAGACTTAATGATCTCATCTGCTGGTTGCTGGCTTTGGGGTTCTTAACAACTCCCAATTCTCTTGGTCCTCTGTCCCTGGGAACACTGCTTTTTTCATACACAGGCAGATAATTGTCAAGGCCAAATGGTAACATCCACTCTGTTCAAAGTTATTGCTCCACAAGTACACCATCACATTATGGAAAAGTCCCAGCACACACAAATCTGTCTCATTCCTCCTACTGGGCCCTACAAGACTTCAGGAGTACAATAGCAAGAAGGAACTGCATAAACATATCCACTAACAAGCCAAAACAGAAATATTTACCAACAAGTTTCTAAATGTTTTTGCCCTTGGAAATTTTGCCGCCAAGTACCTTGTGGAAAGAAAAATATAATGTCCTGACCTTACCTCTCCATCACTTCGTGTTTCGTAGGAGAGTCTCCCTGCCTCTTCAGGAAAGAGTAGCCAGCCACCCAAATTTTGCTCTAGCAATCTCCCACACTGGAACTCCCTCCCACCAGTATCTATCTCATCCTAGCCAGCACTGGGAAATGACCCAATACCATCAGTCCTGACAGGTCCTGTTCAGAGAAGCACTTTCACTCAAGACAGAGTGATGGCATACTCATGCCATCGAGCCAGAGGCAACCATGGCATCTCAGCTGGCAACAGCACTGCTCTGCTGCCATGAACAGCCAGATCTCCTCCTTCCAAGGAAAGGGGAAGAAGAAGACAAGCAATTCCTTACTCTATGGTCACACTCTGTTGTAACCCTCCAGGAAAACATAGCATAAGCTCAGGGGAGCTTCAGCCTGCACCTTTACCTATTTGGTCTGCAGAAAGCTGGGGAAAATGTGGATTCAGGATCCTGAGAACTTGTAGGAACATGACCGATGCTCACAGCTCTACCTAGCCACAGCCAAAAACTCGTGTTTTGGAAGATAACAAGTCATTTTGGAGACCTCCCTGAGGAAGCCAGCTCTTTGTTTTCTGCAAACAAGGCACTGTTGTATAATCAAAACCCCAAACCCAGATACTTGTGAGTAGCCCACACCTTTCTGTCAGGAAGCTCTGAGCGAGCTGTTTCACCAGAGCTGTTGCTTTAGCCACTACTATCAAAGAATGCATGAAAACTGACACCAAGCTTCATGAGTTTTAGCCATGCTATTAATTCACACTCTCCTGCAATTATTGTCATTTTATGATTTTTAATTGCGATATTTTGATCCTATTACATCTAATTAGATTAAGACACGATTTTATGATGAGACTGCATTTCACACCAGTTGCTGGCTATTTAGTTTTATGTGACATCCAGCATTTTATGAATTTTAATTACCTTTTAATTTCAGCTTTACTCCAAGTTCATGCCACATTTGTAATGAAAGGCTGGATTCCTCTATACCCCTGGGGCTCCCAGCCTGCAGGCTTAAGGAACACAGCCCCCTGAGTGCAGAGGCAGCACAGGAGCCACATCTCACCATCCTTGTGTCACCGAGGTTCAAGTCAGGAGTGTCTGCAAACCTGCCTCAGGAACAGGAGGCAAAGCATAAGGCAACACAGACTTCTGTAATATTATACTTGTGTGAAACAGTATCTCACCCTCCCTGAGCAGCTCCCTTTCCAAGGGAAAGCATCAGGAACACCAGGATCTCTTAGGAAAGCTCACTATTACGTTTGGATGAACTAGAACAGTTATCACAGAATTTGGTGCAGATGTCCCAGACTCAAGATCATTTCCAAGTGCCTTTTTAAGCACTGCGTAATAATTGCATCAGCACATCACTTCTCTGATGGAAATTCTCATTCCCAACTGCCTATTTCCACCCTTTCCAATTAGTTAGAAAATGCTGTTTCTTGTGCAAGCCCAGTCCTAACCTATGTCCTCTTAACCGAGTCCCTCCTTCATGATCAACCAGGGACAGATGTGGAGAGAGGATCATGGTTCTGCTTATTATCCAGAAAGCTACTTCTATTTTAAATGTCTTAAACTTCCTTCATCCAAGATATTGAATTCAACCCTTTCTCACCCCAAATGTTATGCCACTCAAACACCATTCAGCCCTGCCAATACAGGCAATTACTATGGCCTGAGTTTGTTAGAGGATTTATGAAAAGGCTTCTATAGATTCTGGAAGCAGATTTTTTCTTATTTTTTTGTAAAGTGATCATTGAGGGTAAGAGGGTTGTTGCCAAAGAACTTTCCCCAGGTTTGCAGTAGCACTATATTACTTCAAAACAAATACAAGGAAAGGTATCTCAGTTTCCCTGCCCACACACACCGACCAAGAACAACGTCTTTGAATGAAAACTACGCAGTCTGATCTGCCACTCACTAAATTGCTGTCGTAGTAAAAAAAGTAGCTTTTAATGGAGGACTGAAGGTTTCAACCAACAATTGGGTTCCACTGATGCTGAAATCCATTCACAACTCACTGATTTAATTTCATTTCACATATGCCACAAGTGTCTCTCAGCTTTTGGAAACTATCTGGCTGGACTGGGTTTGACAGATGACCTGACAATACAGATGGACTTACCCCAACACCCCTCTGCTGAGCCATCTGATCACCAGAAGCCACAGTTAACCCTCAAACTCAAATTAGTTTCTCAAGTAGAAACTTAAAGATCACACTGTCTGTTAGGAAGGGAGGAGATCACAGGAACATGGTGCTTCAGAAATTGGATTTGTCAGGTCAGAGTAGCTTAGAAGCAAGGAATGAGGTTTACTTCTTTCTGACTTAGAAGTTAATTTATTTGAAATTGAAGTTTCAAAACCCAGTGTTGCTATCAGGAGTATAATGCAGTAAGGATATAAAAAACTCAACACAATCAAGAGTAAAAAATTATGCAAAGTATATTAATAAAATAATTACATTAAATAATTATCCCCCCAGCTAGTATGTGGTTAGGATGACAGAAAGCAGGCTAGCTAATTGTTTGTGGAAGGTTATTGCTGCAGCATTCATCCTCAGGGTCAGTTAAGGAGAAGATGATGCAGGAGAAAAGCTGAGCAAGAGCAAAATAAACAGCATGAACCACCAGAAGTGGGAAAAATACGCTGTCCGTGGATTGAGGTGGGTCACACTGTAAGCATGACTGATGGTCACCACCATCCATGGAGTCAGGAACTAAGTAAGCAAGCAATAAAAAAGTGGTGCTAAACATGACAAAGTTTGAAAATCTGGATTTATAAAGAGCCACTTTCAAATAGGTACACAGACTTTGGCTTGAACTGCCAAAATTAGTGAGTAATTTTAAAAGCATGGGTACTAAGAGGCAGACTTATTTTGTAATCGCTCCAACATTGTGGTTTTGATAACTAGACTGGAATGTGAACCTTCACTGATTTATTTTCTGGGTTAGAGTGGGGTTGATAAGGAAGAAAAAAGGACCACCTTTTCTGAGAAATATTGCATTCTGTCTGGAACAGGGTAATTGAGCGTTCAAAACATAATAAGAAGGGGAGGGTCTAGGGGGGAGGAACAAAAAAAAAAAAAAAGGAAGATCTTTTTCTTTACAAATTACCTCTAAGTTTCCAATTACAGAACACAACCAGAACCAGGTGTGTGGAAGGAACATCAAAGCCTCCGACTCCCTGAGAGCTTCAGCTTCAGGCACCATTTGCAGGGCTTTTGAGATCAGCGGTTTGAGAGGGTTTCACTTTGCAGGAGCTTAGAAATTTTGTGTACTTCTGCTACAAGGCAGTAAAAAGGAAGATAAGATGCTTAAAAGGAGGTCTGCAATCTCATCAGTGGACATTGGTAGAGGACATGGAGATGTAAATGTAGAAGCACCAGACAGGCCCTCTAGCTGCATCACTTCCCATCACTGAATCTCACTGGGGTGAGAAATCATCTCTCTTGGAGGGCTGAGAATGCCTGCTGGGTCACTAGCCCAACAGAGGGGACACCTCAGCCATATCCTCCATTTGCATGGTTTTTGAACTTGTGTTTGTTCAGCTATTCCATGCTGAGTACTCGGACAAGTTCTAACTGTGGTTCTTCCAAGAAGACACACTCATCTTTCCTGAGGCCATTGTTCAAAAGCATGGAGAAAATGCCATGGCACAAAGACCGTGTCTCTCTCACTTTCTTAAAAATTTACTCAAACTGCTAATTGCAAAGAAGCTTTTGAGGAAATCAGATTGCTAATCCTGTGATCACAGGTCTGGAAAAATTTTGCTAGCAACTTTCAAAAAAATGCTATAAACTTCTATAAAATAATTCAGAGGAGGCAACTCTAGTTTCATCCATGCAAAACCAAAACAGTGCAAACGACATGAAATTCCGAAATTTACATTGTAATAGAGAAACATTGCTGGAAAACTATTTTAAATTATACCTTTTACCTCATCAGTGGAATTATCTGTATTAAATGAAACAACTGCCCCTGGTAGCTGTCCTGCAAACAATATGCAGATGCTTTTAAAAGCAATAAAAGGTAAATTACCAGCTAAAGAATATCTAGCTGAATTATCAAGATATTAAAATCCCTTTTTGGCATGCTTTGATTGCTGCTAACTCGAGCTTAGATGGCAGTTTCTCCACAGGACTGGTTTCATCATAATTATGAACAATTTTGTTCTTTTCAGCATATTTTAGCTAATTTTGTTATATTGTATTGCAGGTCTTTGTACCAGCTTTTACTGCTTATTCTCTTTTATCACAGAGAAACCAACTTCAACATGTCGCTTTCTTCCTCTCACCATTTTCCTGACTACCCTAAACATCAAGCCTCCTTTGATTTAGCACTAATCATCCCTACTGAATACCTAAACCTTTTTCTTGCGTCTCTGAATGACCCAAGATAATTAGGTAGAAAGTCATGAGGGTCATATAGCTGAAGAGATGACAGGAACATTTTTTCCCAAGATGAATTAAATGCTCTGAATTAGAAAAGCCATGTGTTGCCTTTATCTCTAGCCTGGTATTCAGGCATACCTTGATTTCTCACTAGCATCTTGCAATAGCAATAACAGGCTTTCACTCAAGCTGAGAACGAGCACGGCACTTCAGGCACAAGGCTGTTGGCTCGGCGGAGCACTAGGAAAGCAGAGCTGAACATGTTCGTTGTGGGCAACGTGAGGCCCTCTCAAGCATACGAACTTTGATACTCCCAACTTCTTGAATTGCTCTTTGGCAATTCAAAGCACTCTATTGACTTCAGTTGCATAATATTGTTTCACAAACATATTAATGTTCCTGCTGTCGTTAATAAGCATTCCTATCCCGTTACCGCATGCAGCATCAAGTGCTCTTCAAGTGCTTTGAGGATGAATCCAGAGAAGTGCGCTAGCACTTGCTCCTTAGGCCACAGCTCCTCTTTGAGGGCCCCCAACCTAACTTCTTCCATCTACGCTTTCTGCGAGGAGCACTGAGCCTCAAGACATAAGCAATTTCCTCCCTTCATTTTATAGGCAAGAATGCTGAGGATGAGAATTAAGATCATTCTTCAGCACATAAAAGTCTGCCTGCCTGGAAAGAGGATCAGAAACAAGGAAACCTCTTCTGACATAGCTGTCAGGTGAGATCCCAGATCAGGGAGAGCAGCCTCTGCTGTAACCCCTGTGCTGGCTAGTGGCCAGCCTTTGGTCAGGACATGCTCCAGGAAAGGGCTGAAGGAGCTCAAACCCCTCAGAATTGGAAACAGCATCGTTACACCTCAGCATCTCCCTCAGCAGCAGAGTTTCTTCTCGATGTTGGCCTGGAGTGGAGAGTTTCCAGAGGTCCCAGCTGAGCTGAACCTTCACATGGAAATCCAACACTGAACACCCACCTCAAACATGCCCAGAGTCAATAGCAAAGGAGGAGGTGCACTTCCCAAGACTACAAACTTAAAACTCCTGTAAGGCCTTCGCCTACTACTTTCAGGATATCAAATGAAGGCTTTTTCCAGTAAACATAGCTGAGCACTTCTAGCGTGAGTGTTCCAAAGGGGAGCAGGCAAACAAACATTAGGAAGGAAGAAAATAAATACTGGCTTAGAGTATGTTGTTAGAAACTACCCTCTAGAAGAAAAGCTTCACTTCCCTCTAAATCCGTCAGGCTGAAAAGACTGAAGTAGTAGTTTGAGAAAGCTTGAAACTCTGAGGAGCCTCTGTAAGTCAATATTTTTTAAGAAGATGTAAGAATACATTGTTATTTTCTACAAAAAGAATTTCACCTTCACATTAAGACCCAATTCAGGGAGACATGTCTATTTGGCCCCCTTTGCAACCATGTAGTCTTGACAGAACAAAGATATGGTCAACATCTACCCTCCAAGCAAGATGCAACAGTCTTGCAAGTGCTGTCAGCTGTTGACACAGACATTTTCCTTTCTCAACCATAGCCCAAAAAGTCTGGTTTAGCAGTGGCATGACTAGGGAGTCCATGCTGCAGAACAAACTGCCCAAAGACAACACAGAAAGGACACAGGAGCCTCCTTCTGTTTTCCCTCTCCCACCATGGCCAGGCTGGACCCTTCTCCTACCAGGCTTTAACACGAGTGAATTCTTGGACTTACCTGGAAGAGCAGCAGCCACGTTTCAGGATGTCAGTACACCACTCTGACATCATCAACAGTTCTGGGTCACAGTCATGATGCAGGAGGTGGAAGCAGGTGCCGTGCACCAGCAGTTCCACTGATGACCCGCACAGGTGACACCAGTCCCCGGGGAGGCACTTCCTCAGCCTCAGGGTGATTCAAAGTTTGTAAAACAAACTAGGCAGCCAGGCAAAGCTCCTCTCTCTGCTCATATTTACTATTTGAGATTATTATCCACTGGGAAATATCGACATTCCTTTCTGTAAGAAATGCTGTCGTTTCAAAAACTGCCTGAACCAACCCATTTGAAAAATGTTTCATTCACACATGACCAAAAACTTCTGACAAAAGTCAAAGCACTTCTTCCCAACAGCAACTTTACTTTGTTTTAGATTTGCATTCAGAATATGAAGTCCTTTTTTGGGGTGAGCAACTGAAGGGTTTCATTGCTAAAAAGGTTGAAGTGATGCACTCTGACCTTATCAAAAGGGTTCTTTCCAACTATTTTCTAAACAAAAACCTTATTTGAATTACACATTTCATGAAATGTCTTGCTGTTAGTGTAATGAATCATTTTCCTAATGAAAAAATAAATTATTTTTATTTTCCTAATGAATAAAATCAAAACATCTTATTCCAAAATTTCTCATCAGTCCAAGTTAAAAGAGAATTACGTAAGAACACAATGGAAATAGAGTAAATCAGCTTCAAATGAGCACAAACGGGTGCTTAGCCTTGACACCCACCAGCATGGAAAATTTTAGCCCCAAATAGCTCTAGTTCAGCAAAGTTATAAGGAACCGAAACCTGAGCCTTCTCATGATAAGTGTGAGGAAAGTGCAATGAGGACAGAGTCAATAAGGTAATGACAAAGTGCCCAAGTGCCCTCTGTGAGGCAAGCGAATTTAACCTTCATGGTGAAAGGCTTTCAGGACAGCCAAGACGGTTTTCAGGTGGGCAAAGCTGCCAACAGGCTGGATGTCCAGCCTTGTCTCCCAGCAGTAGGATGTCAATTGGACCCAACCAGCTTTCAGTCACCAGGATGCAGCTTAGCCCTGGGCCCTCCCTGGGAAGCTGAAGCCTCCAGGAGGATCTCAAACCCTTAGTTGGGCACACCATGTCTCCATTGCCTTCAGCAGGTATCTGACATCAACCCAGCCCTTCCCACTACGCAGAGATAGTGACTAAGGTGGACTTTTGGCCATGTAGAAACTCCCTTTCTATCTGAGTCACCACTTGTGATTCTGTGATAAGGAACATGTGAAGCCAAATTACTGTTTCGCTCCAGTCCAGCTCCCAGGATCCATTTCTTTCCCTGGTCAGCAGCTCATCTCAAGAGATCCAGCTACCAACTGCCAGAGGTGGTGTTCCTGTGTCCCCACCACTCAGTAGAGATCACACATCATCCCTCAAACTCAAGCGAGGAGAGACTCTCACTTCTGTATACCCTGTTTTCCCTGTGTGTGTGCCATCCTCTGCTTCTTAACATCTCCTATACATGGTGCTTTTCAGCAAGGTGGTTATGTCTTTTCCACCCTCTGATTATTAAAAGCCTTAATTTTTTTTTCAACTTAAAGGTGAAAAAGGAAGCAAAGAGGAATACTGTCTCCAGCTGAAATTTAATAGGCAGAACATAATTATTCTGTGGATGCAGATCATGTGTCCAGAGTGGTACTGAAGGCATCTGGCAGCCAGAAACAGAATAGGAGAGGTTAAGGACGCAAAAACACTATAGTATATTTCCTTGGGAGCTTATGATGACCCAGAAATCCTTTTGCCCAGTTTCTCCATACATGACCCTTACTCTGACAGGCTGCAGTTAAGTCATGGTTCTTCTGCTTCCTCATATACAACGTGTCGGCATCCTAGCGAAAGCAAGGCAAAGGTAGCAGGAGTTAATTTACGAGGACCATTAGGTTCAGCGTGCCCTGGGTCGGATAGCTTGCAAGAAGCAGTTTTTTGCAAGGCGGTGAGCAGGAAAGGGCTCAGCCCTGCAGAAACCTATCTTGAACAGGGCTGGTACCCATGAAGTGGCTGCAGCTGGCTGCCAGTGTTCAGCTGATGTTGCCACCACATTGGGGTGTGCTGCAAGATGCTGCTATCTAGCCGTTCACCATTCAAAGCCAATAGGATGTGTGCAATTAAAATGAAGAGATGAGGAAAACATTCCTTGCCCTCAACAGACGCTACCCATCCCAAAACCAAATCTCCTGCCTGCACAATACTCAGTGACCTGCACAACATACGGGTGCAGAAGACTAAATCCTCATTTAGCAGCTAAAATAGTGGTACCATTGCACCTTTGCTTGCCCTGTCTCTATGGTCCCTGTCTTTGCACAACTTTCCCCAACCTGTAGCACCAGGTAGGCAGCACTCTGCATCTCATGATGCTTTGTGCAGCCTCTGCCCTATGCAGGAACATTTCCTCGGTCACCATCAGACCCCAGCCTCAGCTTTCTTGTCTGTGTAGCACCTGACTCCAGTCTCCTACTGCCAGGATTTCAGGATGATTGCAACAGTATTGAGTGCTATTAAAGACTCAGGTTCAGTTTTCTAGACTAGCTTGCACCATCTCTTGAGAGAAAATTTCTGCAAACACAGCTTAGACTGAAGTCACTGAGGACAGCAAGAAAATAAAGACTTGGCTTGTTAACAGCGCTCATTATAGCCCCTGGAAAAGCTCTGTACAGGTGTCCAAGAAAAAAGGAGGAAAAGAGAAGGGAAAAGCACGATAGCACCAGCCCTTTCACAGAATCACAGAATGGTTGAGGTTGGAAGGGACCTCTGAAGGCCATCTAGTCCAACCACCCTGCTCAAGCAGGGACTCCTAGAGCACATGAACCAGGATTTTGTCCAGATGGGTTTTGAATATCTCCAGGGAGGGAGATTCCACAACCTCTCTGGGCAACCTGTTCCAGTGCTCTGGCACCCTCGCAGTAAAGAAGTTCTTCCTCATGTTCAATGGAACTTCCTGTGCTGCAGTTTATGCCCGTTGCCTCATGTCCTATTGTTGGGTGCCAATGAGAAGAGTCTGGCCCCATCCTCTATACACTCTCCCTTTAGATATTTATAAACATTAACCAGATCCCCCTCTGAGTCTTCTTTTCTCCAGTCTGAACAGGCCCAGCTCCCTCAGCCTTTCCTCATATGAAAGATGCTCCAGTCCCTTAATCATCTTAGTCGCCCTTCGCTGGACATGCTCCAGGAGTTCCATGTCCTTCCTGTACAGCTCTCCCTGAATGATGTCCCCTGGTTTTAAAGCTGAGGCTGTAGCAGTGCAAAGCCACGCCAGCTGTGTCTGAGGCTGGTGGGGCCCAGGAGCACCCCACCACATAGGTGCTTGGGCTGCACAGCTGATGCTCACCGGCACGGGTAGCAGCCCCACCAACCCTGAGTGACAAGAGATGTCAGTGTGATGGTTCACTGCTCACTGGCACATCCACCTATGCTGTGGGACCTGCCACACCAGTGCTCTTGCTCAGCCTGAAGTCAGGGTTGCAGAGACATCTGCACGCGCCCCAGTAGGTTCCCAAAATGCCACAAAGGCCCTCATGCCCTGGGTCATCTCCACCACGGGAAGGCAGCCTGGCCAAGTGGAAGTGCCTTTGGGGCTCTGCTGGAAGCCTGTCTTTTCCAAATACGTCGAAAACAGAGGGTCAGGGCTGGATGCAGGTTTGCTGAGATCAGGGCTATTCTGGTGCAGCCAGGCTATGTGCTGCTGATAGGGGGGATTAATGAGCCAGGCTGCTCATTCGTTGCAAGTAGAAACAACACTACAACTATTTTGGTGCCATTTCTCCGCAGAGTACTCAAACAGCTTATCAGCCCCTTCTATATCTCCAGGTAATTGTGGCTTCATTAAATACAGGACCGTAAACTGCCATACATATGCACTGCTCTTCACTCAGAGCTACGGTGCAGAGGACCATTTGCTAATATACAGCGGTAGAAAAGGGTTTAGTGAATGGCACTAGTAAGACTTCAGTGTCACTTCACTGAAGTTAAAATCACTCTGGCATTTTCAGTGCATATAGGACAGGCAGACACAATAAGGACCTAATTTGCCCCAGCTTCAAGGAGAAGACCCTCAATGTCTGAAGCTGTAGCTAATCACCACATTTATCAGCAAGCTGATGCTTTCAGACATGGTTTTGTGACATTAGTAAAGCAAGAGCTTAGTTATAGCTCCTGGGCTCTGTTTCTCACTCTGCTTTGCGACCATGGACACCCCTCCCATCTGCACCAGCTGCAAAATGAGAGGCACAACACCCATCTGAAGGATGAGGTCTTGCCTCCTGCTTCCACAGTGTTATTAACAAGGGTGGGTGATCCTTAGGGGCAGAGAGGGACTCCCAGAGAAACCCAATCCTGTCTTATAGCAAACATACTATGCTTCATACAGATCCTATAAAGCTATAAACATTTTATCTGCTTAGATTCTCTGACAAAGGTAATTCATGACTGTGCACCAAAACTTCAATACACATCAAAATTCAGAGTAGCAACTGTGTTCTCATTTCAAGTTTTCTGAGATTTTTACTGACGCTGTAAGAGCAGGAGTTCAGCCCAGTCAGCTGGCAGCAACAGCTCGCCCAGTGCACTTCAGTTTCCATTTCAGGCAGCATCAGGGACCCCAGCCCAGAAAAGCCAAGCCCAGAGGGGTTTCTCCGTAGGTTGCACTCCAGTGGGACCAACATCTGAAGCAAAGCTGGACTCCACGCTGTGACCTGACAGTCACCACAGCCCTCACCACCCAACAAATACAACCAAGGAGGGTTTGGAGAAGTAGCACAAACTGTCAGTGCGCTCCTCAGCACCCATTTGCCTCTCATTGGAAATGAATCCCTACAAGCTACTATCAGTAACCACAAAAGTTTTGTCTCAGGTGCTGGAGGGTTACAAGACAGAGAAAAGCAATTTGAGGCAGATAGGCAGCACTGCATCGAAACTGGATGCCTGGAAAACAGCTTTTCAATGGGTGCTAGAGGGGCAAAGCTTTGTTCAGGACTGTCAGACAGACTTCTGAAAATATAAACGGCTCCAGGCAAGCTCCTCAGCCCAGAAGCCAAGATCTCACAGTTTCTCATGCCAGCATCCTCTTCCATCACCCCAACAGATTTTAACAAATAATCAGAACATGCTTTTGGAGAAGCCGCTGCCTACGCCTCTGGCCAGACATTTTGTACCTGTATGTGTCCTGGACCAGAGAAAGATCTTACAAATGCAGTGGCTCTCTATTTGGAGGCCCTGCATCACAGACAAACCTCTGCCTATCCTTACAGCAACTTACTACTCTGCTCTACAGTGTGGTCTGCTTTAAACGCTCCACTGGCATCTGCCAGAAGCACAACTTGATATGAAACCCCCAAGTGCCAGACAGCTCCTTCATCTCTCCATGACAAATAAATCTTCATGATAAATCCATGCTCTCCAATGTCACTTCTTATATATAGACAATCAAAGCACCTCAGGTATAGCAAATAGAAGTGTGAAGACAAGGCGTATGAGTCAAGTTACATTTAACCTCTGGTTTAGTTCTTTTTTCTACCAGAAATAGTTTGTTACATGTTTTAACTCGACTCCCTGATTTATTTTAGGTTTTTTTAAGTGTTTCTGTACTGCACTGAACCCTCCCCCTCCCAGATACAGCAATTCTTATCCTGAGGCATAAAACTTCAGGTTGTTTTTCCTTGTCACTGAAATGAACCCAGCCTTGAAGCAGGAGCTCACTCTGACAAACTCACATCACTGCCCAGGAACATGCCAAACAAACATCTCATGGTGGAGGACGTAAAGCAGACTGGATCCAGCCAAATTCAACAGGAGCTCAGACAGCATCTGAGGCAAGGGACCATATCCCTACATACTCCAGGATACTGGCTCCATAAAGACACAAAGAGAAGATCAGCCGCTGAGTCACCAGCAGCCTTTCTGGCTGCATGTTGGTCCTGCTGCAGCTCCCTGCACACCTGACAGGCCTCCCCACCCTGGGCAGAACCAACTAGAGATCAGAAGGTAATCGCAATATGTAATTTTGTCATCCCAACAATGTCCCTCGTTTCTAGTAATGAGGCGCTTGCAAGCAGGACTTGCTGCAGGAGAAGGTCTCGGGCTCTGGCCTCCGTAGGAGAGATGCTGCCCAAATCAAACCAGGAGCCCATCATGGTGACTGAAAACACTCATCCCACTGCAGTACACCTTCAAAAATGACTGGATTTAAATTGCTTTCCTCTAGCCTGAGGAATTACAGGGTTGGCCAAGATGCAGAAGACAGCTAAAGCAAGACATGAAAGGACCCTGGTCCTCCATCTCATGCTCCACTGGGACAGGAGTCCAACAGAGGGAACGGACATACAGAAGAAAGAAACCCCTCAGCAAAAAGAACCCGATTGAACAGAGATTAATATTGCACCCAGCAGTGGGAGAAAGCTGGGGGCTTGCAGCACCCAGGACCATTCCTGGGAACACGGCGTGGCTTGAACCACCTCCCTTTGCTGCCAGCAGCAGCAGGCTTGGGGGAAAACCAAGGGCTTTGATTATTGACTAGTGATGTGAGGCTGTACTCAAACCATTTGAAACCTGCTCATCAGTAACCTCCTCTGTGGTACCTACAGGAGCAGCAAGCAAATGTGCGACAGGAAAGCAGATACCTGCTAATGAGACAGCCATCAACTGCTTGTTATCTCTCTTTGATTACCTCCTTAACTCAGTTAAGAGACAGCACACTTTATTTTTGTCCTCCTTACTGAATCAGCATCTTCAGTTCCCAGAGGCTTTCCTGCTGCTGGCACTGCACACACCAGGAGCCAGCTCCACCATGGCTGAGTGGGACCTGAGGCCAAAATGCTCCCAGCCCACTCAGCACTTTCCCACACTCCTTGTGTCTCCTATCTTGGTCTCATCAGCTCCTGTGTGTGCTTTTGAACGTACCTCCCTACAAGTCGTTGGCAGATCTTGTGACCATAAGGTAACAACACACTTCCTACAGGATTGCTTCATCTTGAAATACTCCTAACCTGTATCTGTCAAGCAGCTAGGAGAGCAACCTTTGATTTGTCTTTCCCCAAAGGATGTTAGCACAACATCTGTGAAAGGCAAAGTCATAGAAAAACTCAGAAAATCAACTGCCAAGACAAAAAGGGGGATTTTGTTTGGTCTTCACTGGGAGTCAGAAGAATGAAGCATACAAAATTTCTGTACTTAGCACAGAAAGTTAAACAACCTCTTGGCTCTGAAAGTCCAACCTTAAAATTGGGATAGTTTGCAAGATCAATGAAAGTAACAGTTTTAGCTTTAACAGGGACTTACAGCAGCTCTTAAAACTCTCACACACTGACAGCTCACCCTTTGGTAGAGTTTGTAAAGAGAAGGTGGTTTCATAACCAGAAACAGCACTTGCTCTGAACACCCTGCCTGGCTTTGCAAGTTGGATCTCAGGGACCCACTCCAGAGACCTGGGTCTTGAGGGCAATGCACTCAGAAACAACCACTCAAGGGTCTACCCCAACCTCCCAAGGGGAGAAACAGAAAATAAGTTCTGAGGTAATCTATTTTTCCAGGACAGTACCTATTTTAGCATACCTTACACGCAAGCATGCAATGCTGATGCTGAGTGTGGAAAAGCAGGTCCTGTCCTTGCAGACACACTCACACATGCACCAAAGGTTACAGAATTATTATCCTAATTTGTGTTTTGTTTTAACCATATCCCATCTTGGAGAGGCTAGGAGTGTGCTATAGCCAGCGGTAAGAGCAGAGGATCAGTGATCAAGCCTCAATTCTCACCTTAAAGTCAGAAATAACCTTTCTGGAAGCTTCTGTGGCAGAGCAACACCTATGTCTGCTCAGACTCCTTTGTGGCTGCAGCCCCTACCCCTTCCAGCCTTGCTTCATCTTAGAAATGAAGGCAAATCTCTTTTTTTCTGGCTTGGAGCATGCAGTGGCAGATAGGGGCTTTCTACTGCTACGCAGGTGCATATTCGCAGTGTATAATATCAGGGACCAGAAAAGGAGGCACCTCTAACATGTGTGCACGCAGGCAGGGCTCCCAGGTGGCCTAACACTCATACAAACCCTAACTGAATTTCTCTGGCCCTCAGGCATGTGTCACATCGTCATTCACTGGCTTCAGTAAACTCTGCCTGGAAAAAATCAGCATTTCTCCCCAGCCTGTGCCCCAGTGAAGTGATTCCCAGGCTGCCATTCCCCAGCATTGCCTTCAGTGGGACATAACCCCCCTGAGCTCCTCTCCTCCAGCCCAGCTCCAGCCCCCTGCAAGCAACTGGGTCAGCACACAGGAGGAGATTGATCCAGCCTGTCTCTGCTACCGACAGACCCACAGCAAACTCCACTCTCTCACAACCTCGCATCGCCCTGCCCCATCATTCCCAAGTTCATCACACTGCAGAGCAAAACCAGGCAAGTTTTACCCCGTGCTCACTACTTTTCACCGTGACAAGCACAAAGGCTGATGGGGTTTCTGCAGCAGGGAGCAAGCCCTTCAAACTCCACGTCCATGCACGCAGCAACAGCAGTGCTGCTCAGCCTTCCCAAGAAAAACGCATTGGATCCTCCGCTGCCAGTAACTTACTCAGGGCTGCAAAGGCAACTCTTCAGCTTAAATAAGAACCAAAAGCAAGAACTTACATGGCTGCAAACTTGATCCTGATCCAGGGCAGCGTAAGGCAGCTGAGGATGAACCAGAGGGGATGCCGTAAGTCACGTCAGTGCAGCAGGTCCTTCTTCCCACTGCAGGCATTCGCATCAGGCCATTTAGCATGGGAACAAGAAAACAGCAGTAACAGGGAAGATCAATTCTGAATTTAGTCCTCCTTCTCCTCACACTTAAGAGAGCTGTGTCCCAGGTAGGCAGCTCATATGCCTCCCTTGCTGAATAACCCATTTCCCTTGCAGAGTGTCAGCTTTATTACACAGCACTTACAGCCACAAACACAGGCTGTGCGGACCAACTTTTCAGCCATCCCTCAGCCTTGCTGCTGCTTGTGCTTCTCTGGCATCAAACAAAGAGGTTTTCTAACTTCCTCCCTGCTATCAAACAACCTGCACCTGCAGCTCATGGAGAACAGCTGGAAGAAGTTGAGCCCAAACACAAGGAAAGAGGGGAGGGAGGAAGGAAGGGAAGGAAGAAGACCATCTCTTCTAAGGAACCTCCTTCCTCCTGGAGCATGAAGGCTCCCAACCAGCAAACAGTGACTTCTCTGTTCAGCCACTCTCTCCTTAGCTTCACAAATGGTCACAATCTAAGAGGTTTTGCCACCTTGGCAAAAGGACCAGTATTGATCATAGAAAATAATAATAATCAATTCCAGTAGAAAAATAATTTAATAAAGGGATAAGTTTCAAGAAAATATCTGTATAGTAACAACATTTTAAGTAAAATGTCCACAAAAATATACATGTCTAATGTGATTATACATAAGTTTTCTGACAGGTCCTGTTTTAAACTTGGTTCAGTCCATCTAGGTCCTCATCTAGGAAAAACCTTCACTGATACCAGACTTCTGATATATCAGTTTGCACAACATAATCACACGAGAAATGTTTTCTATCTCATTTTAGGTTCATACAAATAAACTTTAGACTTGGTAACAGTCCAGAAGAGATCAGGTTATACCATATCATTAAAAAGAAGTAAATACAAAGAAAGAAAGCAAAAGTCGGCTGCCTACGGGACACTGTCAGGCAGAAACATCAGCCCTATAATACACACCACACTTAACACAGCTGGAAAAAGAGAGGGTGAAGGAAAGATGGGCAAGGGAGAGGGGAATACCCCAGGAGGAAGATTCTGAGGAATCATGGAACTGCTAAAGGAGCAGCCTATGGAGAGGTCAGGGAAAAGCACACAAGAGACCAACATATTTCTAGGAAGTGGACAATTTGTAACACAGAAGATAAGCTAATTGGAAGAAGATTAAAAGGAATCAGTGGTGAATCTTTATTTCTCATTTTTTCAAATGGCTACTGAGCTGTCAAAATAACAGGTGTGTGATAGTGCTCATTCAGCTGAACAGCTCCAAAACTGATGTACTTCCAGGAAAGAAAAATCTGGTTACAGAAATCAAAAGATACAAGAGCACAGTAGGAAAAAAAAAAAAAAAAAAAAAAAAAAGAAAACATGTTCCACCAGCAGAGGACAGGAATGAAACACTGAGGAGAAGATGCCAAATAAGAGATAGTTTTGTCAAAGGGAGATGCACACTAAAACCAAACAAAACCCCAAACAAACAAAAACAAAACTAACAGAACAAAAACCCATCCCATAGAAAGAAAATGGAAAATTGCTAAAGAAATAAAAGGACACACATTTTCCAAAAGATTTTTTGTTTTATAATCAAATTTTTTTTTTACATAGACAACTGAAACACAACAATATTTTGTGCGAAAAATATTTTTAAATAAACTTTGCTCGTTCTCGATTTTTGTACATTCTGATATACATATGTAACAAGGTTTATGGCACTGTAACCAGGATCAAAATCATATAAAGAAACAAAATAATTGCTCTCATTTATCCTTTCTGAACCAAGCCGGCTGCCGCTGCACTATGAGACTTCAAAAATTATTATCTTATTATTAGTGGGCAGCCAACTCTAATTGGTTTGAACACTCAAAACAAACCAGAAATTATTATTGCACAAGAAGCCAGTGAAGGCATATGGCATAGAATGATCAAAGTCCCTTACAGTTAAAACCTTACACCCCAAAATAGAAAAATAGAACTGGAACATGAAACACGCCAAATAAACTTTTTTCTTCTTTAGTTTGAGTCAGGAGTGTGAAAAGTGCCTTACAGACTTTTTAAGCTGCTCCAATTTCCTTTGCATTGGTGAGTGTTTTGCTAGGTTATCTTTAGCAAAGCCTTTGCAGAACGAAGGCCCTTATGTTTCAGGGAGTTCTTTTTTTCTCCCGCTTTGTTTTGGCTGTTTGTGTTTCGTCTTCAACTTAGGTTTCTTCAGTCTATGAACCTGCACAGACTACTTAGCCATAATCTCTACAAGTAGCTAGAGAGGAGGGAAAAATGAAAAGAAAAAAAAAAAAAAGGCCAATATTTCTTCTTTTTGTTTTGATTTTAAAAAGTACTCCTTTTGCTCCAAAGCCTCCCTGCTCTGCCAGTGTTTGGGAAGGAAATCACAACAGCATCCCAAACGTAGCAAAGTTCTTGGATCTCTTTTAAAAACCTTTCCTTACAAAAAAGAAAAAAAAGTTTTTATTCACAAAAAGTTTGCCACAAAACCCTCCTTGAAAGCTAAAAAGAAAAACCCACAACCCACCCACCACTGCCCCAGATTAGGTGAAGAATAGGTTAACCCCTTCATTGACCACCTCCTCACAGCTTTGCCGTCACACGACAGTCTCTACGCCGATCAGCTTTGGTGTGAGGATTCGCGGCGTAACACCGTTGTTTAGATCTTCTTCAAACTCCAGTAACTGCCCCATAAAGTTAAGGTTAGGGGAAATGATTGGTCGTTTGCCTTTTACAAATTTATAGGCATCCGTCATGGTCATGCGCGTGTGCTTCATTAAGTACGCGATAACTATGGTGGCAGATCGGGAGACACCAGCCTGGCAGTGGATGAGGAGACCTTTTCCACACTGATGAGCTTCCTCTGGAAACGAGAAAGGCAGAAGAAAGTAAGATTTTTGCCAGTTTGTAAATCAGAAAAAGCTCAGTGCAATTAAAAGTAACTTAATGTGAAAAGTCCCTTTATTTGATTACAAGCACAGCAGCATCTCCTCCCCTTGCACTCCAGTCCATCTTCCTTTGGGGTTTCAGAGTTACTGAAGGTGAAACACACAGGCCAGTCTAACACTGAAAATCATCACGTTTCACTTGTACCTCTTCATTAGATGAACGGCACATTGAGAGACACTGCTGTGCTGCTCACATGCACTGCTGCAGGGAATCTACTTAGGAAATCGAGGCCCATGACAGGGCAGCCCAGACTCTGTCTCCACCTCTGTTGCAATGCCACTGCATTACACCGGCATCTCACCTTCCCTGTCTTTCAAAGTAGGACATCACCATTTCAAAAACAGGTATTTTCAGATTCAATAACAATACATCTGTTTCAAAGTCCCATTCTTTGAGGCTTTTACAAAGCTACTCTTGAAATGAGCTTCCTTCCACAGGGCACTCTGCTGTGGTGTTTGTGCAGGAGCTGGATCCAGCTTATACCTCAGCAAGTCTCCAGCAGCAAGAGACCTCAAATTCTGACTCCTCACTTCCTGCATATGAAACTGTGTTTTGACTTGGTCACTTTGAGCAGCGTGAGAAGGGGTTTTGCCATCCCTGCCTCTTCACAACTCAACCACAGCATCGCATTCTGCCCAATGCTTCCCCTCCAGAGCTTCTCACTGGGAGTGGTGGGGAAAGGACAAAGTGGGGAGGGAGGGAAATGATAACACACACAATCACACTCACATAGGCTTTCCACCAAGATATGTCACTTAGAGTGATGCAACGTGGGCAGGATTTAGGGAGGACAGAGCTCCTGGAACCATGTGCTAACAGGACACAAGAGGAGATTCACTACTGTAGCAGCCTCATCTCCCACAGCTTGCTTTTAAAACAGCAAATAAAACTTTCAAAATATGACACTTCAATGTGTTAATCCACAGGAACAGCATGAATGTACTTTGCAAGTTTTGGCATGAATCCAACCCCACCAAGAGCGGGGTAGGATGAACCATACATGTTCAACCTGTACTGTGAAAGCATAAATGAAGCCAGCTTCCCCCTAGACATTTTCAGCAGTTAGTGTTTCAGAAAGCCAAAACTCTAATGCATTTTGACACACTTTCCCAGAGAGTTTTTTATGATTTCACTTCCTATGGCTTCGGTCTTAGCTAAGACTTAGCTGGGCTTGGTTGTGTTTTTTTCAAGACACATTTAAAGAAACATAGGCCAATGATCTGCTGTTTAAACATTTCCAAATCTTCTCAAATGCAATTTAAAGTTTACCCTGAAGAAGGAAAAGCTTTCACTAGTTACTTCCCCAGCTGGCTGAATTTGCTATGGAGAAAAATTCTCAATGAAGAAATATTTGGTTATTAAAAACAAAGACAGACCCTCAAGCTGTAATTATAAAAAGAAAGTGAAATGGGTTTTGAAACACTTTCTAAACCTCTTCAGAGCAAGGCTGCTTTCTCTGCCTTTGGGAAGGTCATAAGCCAAATACTATACTTTAGTGGTTCCAAGAGCTCTAATCCTGCAGTTTGTAGGGATGTTGGGGTACAGAAGTCTCCCTCCCAGCACCAGAGGACCTCAATGGAGCTCTGCAGTTTCTTTATGTTAAGCTTAGCCTATTGCATCTCCCCATCATGTTGAATTTAAACTTTAAGGTTTTACTGGATTTCTTGACCCAGTCTTTCTTTCCAAAGGATCAAAGTGAGGTTCCCTCTCCCCTGCCCTCAGAGAGGGTTCCATCTCTTCCCTTCATCCAAAAGGGGTGTTCATCTTCCCACGCACATAGTAATCAGCAGTTTGGGGAGCTGATGGCAGTACTGGTAGAGACAGGGTTGAGTTAAAAACTCTAGGGAAAACTTAGTTGCAAGTAGAGACCCTTTGGTCCACGGCAGAGGACAAGCCCAAGGGCTGCTAATAAACTCTCAGTGGTAAGACTCAAGCTTTAATGTTGCACTCCATCTGAACTGCAGTGCAAGCAGTGATTTTCCTGTCCACCTTCACTAAAGCAGCACGGCGATGGACTGCAGGCAGCAGCATACAACAACCCCCTGACAAGCAAAACACAGCTGGACTAGGCTGAAGAGCTGTCTGCGTCAGAGCAGTGAGCCCCTGTCCTGCCCAGGCATACAGCATGGGCAGATAGGCTCAGAAGAATACGCTTGGACTCCCTGTCCTGGGACCCAGCCCCACACCAGGTCCTTCCTGAGCCCAAGAGCACCCCAGAGAGCCCACGCAAGCAAGCTTGAGTTTCAGAGGAGCCATGTACCCACATCCTGACTCAAGGGCCATAAACACCGACTGTTTGAAGGCAGGGAGGAAGACAACTCTGTGCCCAATTCAACAAGTCCACCTAAGCTGTGTCACAGCACAGAAGCAAGTTTCCATTGTTTCATCCTCCACTATCAAGCCTGAAGTACTAGATATGAGACTAGCTGAACCTCAGCACAAGAAAAGAGAATTATACACCAGTGGTCCTCCCACAGCATATTTCAGAAAATCTTTTAGAAGACACACTCGTGACAGAAAAGCACAAGGGGACATTCATTATGCTGCAAAAGGCACTGCAGGGAGCTGCGTCCACAAAAAGAGGCAAGGGAAGGTCCTCAAAAGCTTTCAGTACCATGTGCTGATGTCCTCAATAACCAGCCCTGCTGGAAGAGGCCACCTGGCTTTAGCCTGGATGACCAAGCAGAGCTGAACACACCTCTAAACTTGGCTGAGGGTTGTGCTGTGTGAATCCCAGAGAGGTTCAGAGCAACACGGGTAATGTTGCTGTCTCATTTCTTCAGCAACCTCCCCAACGTCTGATGGAGATGCATGTCTGTGGTAAACTCTCTCACACAGCCTACAGGGTTTTGAGGCTTATTAATACTTCATCACTATCCACTCATTTACACTCTGAAGTTATAAATCCAATAGTAGAACAAGTGAAGTGTGAAAGTGTGTCAGTTTTCTTATGAAATTAAGTTAGGAAAGACTCAACCATCATTAAAAATAGTTACTATGAAAAATTGGCTGGAAGCCACTGTGGAAACCAGGAATGCAAAGCAACCAAGAAGAGGGGGTGACAAAAATCTTGCTTTCATGGGGTTTCCTGAATTTTGAGGCCTGGAGGTTGGCATCAATGGATAAAATTGTAACCCCAGGCTACTCAGCTGGATATGCCAGAGATGAGAATGAGGAGAAACATGAAGTGCTCAGCATTTCTGACAACCTAAACAAAAGTAAAAATATGGTCTTACACAGCCTTCAGGGTAGTTAGCGAAGCATAACATTCACTCTAGATTCTTACAACAGGTAAAAATATCAGAAGTATTTCCAGTCAAGGGTAATTACCAATGAACTCAAAAGCCTCTTCAAAATACTGCCTGAGATTCTGCTTGTTGCTGTCAGTAGCCGGGAGCCGCTTGTAGTTGAACAGACCTTTCTCATAATGGTACAGGGGGAGGTGGGTGGTCACATTGATTATGTAGCCTATGTTCATCCTCTGCATTTTCTCCAAGTCCTGAGCATCGTGCTCATTTCCAAGGAAGAGGAAGGGCAGGATAGGGGTGAGCTCAGCGTTCTCAATGTCTGGCGTAGTAGGGATGGACTGAGGTAGCGTGGGGGGCACAGCAGACGCGCCGCCCCCTCCTCCCCCCTCCGGGCACTCTTGCAGCTGGAGGGAGTTATCGCAGAGGTTTTCATGGTTCTGCTTGAAACCACTGAGTCCTCCTGGGAAAAGAGACCAAGCAGATATTTTGGTTAGACACCCCAAGGTCAGCAGCGCTTTGGACTCACCTTTCTTCAGAGCACACGCTGGGGCCACCAGGACTGGAGCTAGCTCTATTGTCCCCACCACCACTGTCACAGTGACCGATGCTGGGCACAGCCACCAACAGCAAGGGTGGCATGAATCAGCGGCATGCATTGTCCTCCCCTCCACGAGGTTGACAGTGCCAGGGAACAGGCTCACAGACAAACATGCCTCTGTGCAACACCACTGTGCTGGGGCTGCCTCACCTATGAGCCCATAGGAGGAGGGAAAGGAGAGAGGGGAAAAAAAAAGAAAGACAAAAGGCATTTTTTGGAAAAGGAAAATATCACCAAAACTATGAGCAAATGGTTAGCAGCATGTGAAAGCAGAGCAGCGAGCCAGCTGGGACAGTCTTTTAGCTTCACCTGTCCACAGCAGCTCTGCCTGATGAGAGCAGCCCCACAGGGCATCCCCCCACCCAACACCCCTGAGGAGGGGTGGGTACCGATCCCGCCGGCATCCCTCTGGGGAACCGTACCTATGCATTTATGCAGTCAAACAAAAGAAAACAGCTGCTTATAACCTAAACAGTAACTGAGGTGCTCACTTAACATGTGGCAAACAGCTCTTCTTTTTCTGCCCTGTTTGCCTGAAAATATCTAGCAAGAGTTATTTTTAGGACATTAATATGAATTGGGAAATGGATCCAAGACGGAGGGAGAAGTCACTTTTTTGGCTCATGCCTCCCCAGGCTCTATTGCACATTTTTCTGGCTTTTTCAAACACCATTTCCCCCCCTCCTTTTTTTTTTTTTCCCCTCCTTTTTTTTTTTTTCCTCCTTTCTTCCTCCAAGAGGGTGGCTCCACAAAACTAGAGCAAGAAAAACAAGCAGACCTTCTTTCTGCACCTCATTCGGCAATTACATCAGGCCCAGGCTCCCCACCTGCCCGGTTTCCATAGCGATTACACAAAGCACACGATGACATCAGTTGGCATGACATCAGCTCTTTGAGCGCAAACAATACAAGAAGAACTACTTTGTGTAAGGCCTTTGGTAGGAGGCGGCGTTCCTGGGAGCCGCTGATGTAATGCTAACAGGTGGCTCCTCCAAAAGAAAAAGGCGGAAAGAGGAGAAATGCAATGATATATCCCCCCCGCCTCGTCCACAAAAGCGCACGTTTATGTTGTACCAGGACACTTGGAGTCATGCACCGCATCGAGACGGGCCAAGTTGTTCAGACTCAATTGTACTTTGTTAAATGCAAGCCAAAAAAAAAAAAAAAACCCCAAACCCACAAAAACAAAAAAAAAGAAGAAGAAGAAAAAAAAAAAGCAGGAGCGGGGAGAGCTACGCTGAAGTTACTAGAAAGAGCTCCACTAGCCAAAATAAATGCTGAGCGTCACCATCCCACTAATGTTATTTTTATTTATTTTTTTTTCTCCTCAAAAAGGGTTATTTGTCTTTTCCATGCCCTTACACAGTGATTTGGTAAAAGAAGATTTTAAAACAGAGCAAAGCGTGCTTTCACATACACTCTGGATCAGATACTGCAAAGCGCTTCCATGCCTGCATCTCAAGTGCTACAACTCCAAATGCCCACACACCTGCCCATAGGTGGGATCCACCTCAGTGCCCTACACAGTACATGATGGGCACAAGGTACTCAGACCAGGTCACAGTCATCTGAGCCCTTCTAATACCAGTGTCCTTTTAACATCCAGACTTCTGTTCTTCACATGCTCTAGTAACTCAGTTTCCCAGAAAACCTTGAATCACCCACAAAACTCAGAGCATTCCCCCCACCTCCAAAGCATGCTTGTCTTCAGCTGTTTCTGCTGTTTACAGGACACAGAGCAAGCAGATATGCCTTAAAGATCTCTGCTCGCAAAGTTGTGATAACAAGGAAGCAGGACAGAAGGAAACACAAGGAAAAAAAATCCGAGCTTGACTGCCAACTGCACCACCTGGCCTTGACAGGGTCCGAAAAGTCTCAGTCCACTCAAGAAAACAAACAAGACCATGGTCCCCAAGCTGAAGATGTTTGAAGACTCATCCAAACCAACAGCCCCAGCCTAGAGTCTGGGCCAAAGGCTAAACCCCAACCCTCATTCCCATCCTTCTGCATAGGCAAGCAATCCATTGAGCTTAAATACTGCTGTTCATACAATAACCAGAGCATGGTGGGACTCCCAAGAAAACCCCTGCAGAATAAGCTGCTTTAGTGCCTTCAGAGTAAATGCTCATTTTCTTTCCACTTTGCCTGCAGCCTTCTGGGTGTTAAGTGGCCACAAGCAGAGATGGGATCCCATTGCTTCATCACTCAGGTTGATGGTGGGGCAGAGACCGTGCTGCTTCACCAGCTGCCTTGTAAGATACAGCAGAACATAAGAGTCTAGAGCAAGGTCTTTCCTCACCACCTATGGCCTCCTTTTGAGGCCTCTGCCTGCCCTGTTGGCCAGAAGACACAATTACTCCTGCTACCAACTCTTCCTCAGTGCAAGCTTTGGTCCAGCAGATGAGAACAAAGAAGAGAAAACAAGAGACCATTACATTGTGCAGACCTCCTCCATTATCACCATACCCAGCAGAGAGCAAGAGGTGCAGGGCAATCCCCACCACTCGAGCAGAAGCACCAGGCCAAAGGATGGGAAGGTAATCCCAAATATGCCATGTGGAAGACACCCAAACACGTGGAATAGCCAAACATACAATAGCTTCACCCACAAATTTATTTCCTGACACTCACCAATGAAGAGGTCACCTTTCCTAATGTCAGTCTGTATCCCCCCCAAGTTTACAAGACTTGCCAAGAAGGATCCAAGGGAAGTTTGGTATGACCAGTCAAAGAGGGATGGACTTTCCACACGAAGGTAAATGCAACATACAGAGTATTCAGGTGCATCTGTATTCCTTTGGCAAACAGCTGCTATTTCAGCATTTAAAGTCTCTATGTAGTAGGGGAGAGGAGGTGGGAGAGATGAGGTTATACCCAGAGAAGAAGCCAAGACATAGCTACAGCAAGCCTGGTTTAAGAGTTGATTCACTAAACTCAGTAAGGACCAACACATATCACTGTTACTGACAACAACTCTAGATCATGAAGAAGCTCAAGGCACAGATGCAGAGAGTCCACTCATGGTTATAACAGAAGCTGTTTCGTGACCGAAGCTGCTCAAGCCTTCCCAAACCTAGGACAAGGAGGAAACGTTATGGAGGGCAGTAACAGGGAGCCTGGGGGAAAAAGCAAAACCTGACAGAAGCCTCTCACTAGCACAAGAGTAAGCTGGATTTCAAAAGCAACTTTTCAGCTGCTATTTGCAACATACAAAAAGTCTTCATTCTCTGCAGGCAGCCTAAGCAGAGAGGCAATATAACATATCCACCAGGAGACCATTAGCATGCATAGCAGTGCAGTTTGAACGACAGCCATGAAGCCTAGACTCACCTGTGTAGCCACCTTCAATGACAAACCAAAATGCCAGTAGCTAGATAAGCCACCAATGTTCACTTTTACCAAATGTCATGCTCCTAATCTGTCTTTGCTAGCTTTAAACATACCAAAGAGCTTTAACAACTGAAGAGCAGTAAGAAGCCCGAACCACCCAGCCAGTTTGACACAGCCCACGCATGGATGCGGAGAACATCCCAAGTGCTTTTGTGCGCGCTACTCCAAAAAGGCTGCCAGGCAGCTCTTCATGGGGGCTGAACCTACCCAGACGACGAAGGGTATGCAAGGAGGGCCAGCATGCTGGGGAACCCACAGTATTTCTTCCATAAGGAAATGAATCAATGAAGCAGGACCCTCCACAGCAGGTAGCCTTGCCTGCTGTCTAGGGAAACACAACAGAAGACCAAGGGCTCTTGCTCACCACTGATGTGAAGAGCCAGAGATTTTTGCAGTTATCACTGCATGACATATTCCACCATCCTGCCCTGCTAGAACAGTTAGTGAGTGACAAGAGACTCTGGATTGTCCAAGACCTCAAAACTTCTAGGAAGTTTCAAGTCAGCACTGTACATGCTCCAGCCATTCATACTTGTTTGTTCCAGTTCTCTGCAGCCATCTGCCCATAAACATCTCCCTTAATACTCCTCAAAATCCCCCACTGACCAGCACCCAGGCAGCAGCTCCACACAGATTTCCAGCTCCAAAGCCACCCAGGAGCCAAGGGCTTGCACCAGCACTACGAGGCCAGGTGAGCAGCTGGACAGGAGCTGGAGCAGCTCTGAACAAATAAAAAAAGACAAGCAGCATAGTGCTTGCATAAAAGCCATGCCAAACAGGGTGTCTGTCATTTACCATCAGAAGAACACAAATACAATGCAAAACAGACATAAAAGGTATGGCAGAAACTAGGCAACCAGCTTTTATAAGGGACCATGACCTTGCAATAGAAACGATCGCCTTCAAAGAAAGCAAGAAAAACAAACCTTACCTGCACACTTTTTATACAAGTGATTTTATTCTTTTTCTTTTTAAGAGAAGATTAAGAATTAAAGTACAAGGAGTAACAACTGCCCTCCTTCTCTATGTCTTCTTTGGCACCTCTTTCAGCCACCACCGCTGCTCTGTGCCTGTGTGACTATATACAAACTAGGATTTGGGTTTACAATATGTTTTGTTAGATTTGCAATACGTTTCTTATCTGGAAACAGGCTCCTACCCCACAGTAAAGGGAATAAGCGACCTTTTCCCTCCATAGTAGGAGAGCTCCCAGAGATGCAGTTACCATGAAATACCCTCCCCATAAAGCAATACCTTTGCATTACCTCATCGGCGTGGCCATACTTTGTTCTGAGCGTGGCAGGTACTGGGTGTTCCTGTTATGATTACAAACAGGAACATATTTTTATACATGACAGACTGCAGATGCAGGATCCATATTTAGACAAAACACGTGGTCCTGGGAGACAAACAGACCTTTTATACAGCTTTCAAAGCTGTCCAAGCAGATTTCTGGATCCACTCATCCTCAATTACAATAGCACAAAGCCATTTCAAAAAAATAAAACCAAAATACACACGCACATGCGCAACAAAAGTGGAAACCCCAGGATGCTGTGAAGTATGAGCAGAAGCGATAGATATTTGGTCTGTAACTTCTCTTCTTGAGTTGCTGGGCTTGCACATGGGGGGCAGCAGAGAATTTGGTGATGGTGGAGTTGTGGCCATCAAAAGTTTCACACAATCACGAACGAAACCAAGTTTTAAAACAGGCAGTCAGCACACACTCTATCAGTACAAACACAGCAAACCAAGCCCCTGCAGTTGCATTTGAGAGTGTTTAAGGCCAAAAAGTGAGTATTTGCTGCACAGGACAGAGACATTTGGACAATTGGTGCCTATCTTTAAGATGACGCTTTGAATTTGTGCAAGTACAGCCTATCCCTTTAAACCTGTGACCTCATTTATTTACATTACTGCAGAAAAACACTGCCAGAAGCAACAGCTGATGACAGTCTCATGTACTTTTCCACTAAGACAACAATTAAACTGCTCCTGTGTTATTAATGAACAGATGACCTTGTGCCAAGTTGATTCAAAGTGCAGGATGCCTCAAGGTTAAGCAAATAGAACTCCAGCATGTAAAAATAGAGGCCAGGTACTGCCACAGCTGCTTCACCCACCTTGTGCTGCAGCCCTTCCCCACCAGGCAGGAGGGTCCAGACCCCAAGGCCACCCCCATGCCATGCCACCATCAATGCCTGGAGGTCCTGCTGCAGGGTGGCACACTGGTGCAGAGCCACCGCTGCTGTACTGCCAGCATTTGGGGCTGCTCCTGCACCATGGCAGGGCATGCTGTGGACTGTAACACCATGCCCAAGTGAGATGTACTTACCTCCAAGCACGATGCTTGCTTATCTTACTTCCTTACTGCCACATATTCTTCCCTTTGGCTCAGGCTACAGTCCCCACCAGCTTCAGCAAGCAGGTAGCATCACTTTCCTCATGACCTTCACACTGACAGGTTGACAGAGGGCCAAGGCTGGCTGAGCTTATTTGGAGGCAGTGGCTTGTCCCCAGGTCACAGGTACATGGTAGGAGTGCTTTCCCACACAGGGGGAACCAGCAAGCTTCAGCACGGAGGCACCCTGAGGGACAGCACTCCACATCCAACACAGGTTCGCTTTTAGCAGCGAATCCACCACAGCTTGCTTGCTTCCACGAAGGAAAAAAGGAGCTGTACAGGGTGAAGCAGAATTCAGCCAGTATAAGCCAAATCCACTCTCACAATGTAGACAGCCACCCAGACCATCTTTTCATACCACTGACCAACAAACATAGACAGCCACATCTGCAGAGGTTTACAGTTGTGCACAAAGGATCTTGTATCTGACCCATAACCAAACCAAAGGCCCATCAGCTTATCTCCAGTGCCTCCAGATGACACGGAAAGAGTAAAAGTAGGAGAAAAGCACCAAACTCCCCATATATCTTGTGCAGTACTCCCTTAGCCTTAAGCAGGGGTAGGTCTATTGGGTACCAAAGGCACTAGCAGGGAGGACATGGATGCACTGGGGTTGCACCCATAGAGGACCAGAGCTAAAACCACTTTGTAGTGGAAGATCTAGCCATCAGTTTCCTACAGCTGCTGCTGGCATCATTTTAGCCATAGCAAAAATGGTTCATGGTGCACACTGGGGATTATTGTGTGCTCATCCTGAGGTACTGAAAGAAGAGATGCCCAAATTTCCTAAACATCACAAGACAGTCACTTCCCTCACCCAAGCAAGGTTCCACTTGCTGTGACAAAGAACTGCACTTCCCACACCTCTTCTAGAGCAATGGGGTTAATGCAAGCAGATCATTGTAGGCGTGTTCCAAGACAGACAACCTTCTGCTCACCACAGCTGCTGCTGAGTGGTGCTCAGGGCTTGCCCTCACTGCTGCAGAAAGCTTGACATAGTTGAAAATATTGTATTTGGCCCACACAGCGGGAAGCAGAGATGAGAAGGGCAACTCCCTTCTGTCGAAAGGGGTGGGGACCTATCAGACCACACTCACCTAGGTGACATTAGTATTTGCTCCTTTGATTTCAAGGAAATTGTGGTGGAGTTTCTTTGTTTGTTTTGTTTTTAAAACACTGGAGGGAAATTGATGCAAGGTCAAGAAGCCCACAACAGAGGGGAGCCCATCCTTCTGCAGCACAAGGAGACCACAGTGACACCAGGAGTACTTTACATATTACCATTCCT